>NW_007247744.1:0-26200 GCF_000164805.1 Carlito syrichta | reverse complement strand
TCTGTGCTCCAGTGGTTCAGCTGAATTTAATTCAAGCCAACAAAATACTTTTAAGCAACATGAGAAGGTGGGCACGGGATGTCGAATGAAACACATGCTGTCTTCACGAATAGGACACTGAACGTTGTCTGCATGCTCAGAACTAGGCTAGCCGAGGTTACGTTTGTCCAGGAGTTATTATGCAGGTATCTCTGATGCTTTTTTTCACGTTTGGCATTCCTGAGATAAACCACGTGCCAAAAACAATGCCGAGCCACACAAAGCAGCCGCAAGCATTCTGAGACAGGAAGCGGGAAGAACCGAATGAATGCTCTGGCAGAGGGTGCTTCGGCTTTGAAAAACGAGTCTGGGGAGGTGTTTATAATCCGTTTAAATTTGTTTAACGACCAAGTATCACTATTCTTGCATATGACATGCAAACAGTAAACAGTTGCCCAACGCCTGTGTCTGTGGAAGAATAAATGGATTAAATAAATAAATCAATGACTCTAAACATTCAAGACACTGAGATAATTTTAAGAGTACACAGTAGTGTCATTTCGGGAGTTCTGGAACCAAATAGGCTTACACGTCTCTCTGGTTCCAGTAATGGTGGACTTTATAAAATCCAGGTCACAAGTAGACTGTCCTCACTAGGGCAGTTCCAATAAATTATTATGCTAAATTCTAGTGATGGCAGCTCTTGAGAGTGTCGGATGATCCTTGTGGGCACAGATAATGTCTTCTTATTTGCTGTGTTCTCCATAGCTCTACATTCAATGCCTTACTGACAGGTGATATTTAGTAAATGGCTGTGGATTGATCGGTGAGTGGACTGGTGAATTTGAAAGTGGGGAGCAGGGGGAGGTGAGATTGGCAGTTGAGGGAAACTGCCAGGGAAGGGGTTCAATCTCATCAACAAGTGCCTGCAAAATGAAATCTGTATATCTGACCCTGAATTGTGCCCCACATCTTCAAAATAAAGAATGCAGAAGTTTAAAAAAAAGAAAGTGGGGAGCCAATGAGTGTTGGAGCACAGCAATGTGTGTTGGAAACTTAATCCCCAATGCAATAGTGTTGACGGCAGTACCTTTAAGAGGTGCTCCGGATGAATGACCTTGGCTCTTTTCCTTTGGCTGGTCTTTATTTCCGCACAAGATCTAGTCTCTGCCTGCCGTGTGATAGATGTGAATAGACCATGCTGCAGAACTTTCTTCTCTCCAACTGTAAGATGAGAAAATGGGCCTCGACTGGGTCTGCGAAATCAAGTCCAGGTAGGCATATTGGATGTTGAGACGCAGCTCAAGTTCCCAATTGCCGACCTGTTCGAATATGGCTGCTTTTGATGTCTGGCTCCTCTCGTGGAAGGATGGAGAGATTGAGGAAATTTTCTGATCGTTTCAGGTTTTGACTCTTCAAAGCATTTAGCACACATGAAGTTAACTGTAGCAAACTTGGATGTCTCAATCCCCAAGAATGGCAAGATAAGCTTTCAGTAGCTTACTAGTTTAATATGGTAATTGCTCTCTATTAATCTTTTTTTTTTTTTTTTGAGTTGGAGTCTCACCCTGTCGCCCAGACCGGAGTGCAGTGGCCGCTCCTGGCCACCGCAACCGTGACCTGCTGGGCTCCAGCGATCCTTCCACCTCAGCCTTCCGAGTAGCCGGAATTACAGGCATGCGCTACCACGCCCGGCTGATTTTTTGATTTATTGTAGAGATGAGGTCTCACTGCCCAGGCGGGTGTCGAACCCGCGGGCTCAGGCAATCCACTCACCTCAGCCTCCCAAAGGCGCTGGATTACAGGCTGAACCACCGAGCCTGGCACTCTCTATTAATCTTAAAGTGGTTATGGTTGTGCCTACACCGACCTCCCTTGGCCTCCGTTTCTGAAGGCCTCACCTTCGCCTTAACAAAATGGCCAGAATGGAACCTGAAACAAGAGGAAGGCATTTGCTCAGGAAGACTGGTGAGTGCAGAAGATGTACCAAAAAGCCTGTATGCCCTCCACTCCAAACATGAACCAATTCAGGAACACTTCACTGTCAAAAATCTGAAGATTTATCTTCAGTCCAAGGGAATGGAAAATTTCTTGCAAAGCTATGGAAGACAGTGAGCAGAGCCTATCTGTGCTTTGGTTTGCAAAAAGAGTTGAACTGCTGTTCTGGTCCCTACACTGAGCCTGCAGATGTGTTGGCTTCTTTCTAAAACATAGACTTGGATGAAAGCTTCAGTCTTTAACAATCTCTTGCTTGTCAAGGGCCTTTTGCACATGCCATTCTTTCTGTTTGTGAATCACTCATTACACCACCCCTCCTCTCCTGTTTAACCGACTAACTCAGCTTCTCAATTCCCCCCTTTAAATCCTGGCTTAGGTAGCATTTCTTCTGAAAAGTCTTCCTGACCTCTCTTTACTGATTTCGATATCGCTTCTGTTGGGGACATATAATTGAAAACAAAGTCTCTTTCCACACAGAAATCACACCACAGAAATAGAAGAGAAAGAAAATAATGTTATCATTGAATAGGCACTGAACTAGAATGTGACGTGACTCACAGACACTTCACTACGAGACCACAAAGGCAAAAGGACAGCTCACCATTTCACATGGCCAAGCAGATACGGCCCATTGCCAGCATGTTCCTAGACGAATCATAGCCAGTCTTCAAGTAAGAGGGCTGTACAGCACCTTTGTCACACCTGCGCCTCCTGAATTCCCCGGACTTTCTGTGCTCCTCAGTTGGCTTTATGCACAGGAAACCATCACTCCTCTTTGTGTTGGAAGGAAGCGCCCGCTGAGATGAGGCTCCTGCCTCCCACAGAAGCTGGGAGACAGGGTCTCTGTCTTCCTTGATCACTACATTTCAAAGAGATGGTTCCCAAGGCCTTGAGAAAGACATTCCTGGATTCTTAGAGAGGCTTGTCTGCCTCTGAAAGAGATTTACATACATTCCAAAGAGACAGAGAAAGAACCTACATGTTTCCCAAAGTATGACTTACATGCCTTCTAAGAAAAGGCGGCAGAGAGCAGTCTCTTGCTTTGTTTTCAGCAGGGAGAATCAGACCTCTTTTTGAAATCAGCACTTGCCTTTTCACCCATGAAAGCACACTACATCCTGTTGTGATTGCCCGATTACTTATTGCTGTCTCTCCAGAGACTCTATGATCCGTGGAGGCAGGCAGCGTCCCTTACTCACTTCTGCTTTTCACCACCTAGAAAATGTTTCTGGCAGACAGCAGGTCCTCAAAAAACGTATTTGTGAATGGAAAGAACAGGAGAGATGCTTTACTTCGGATGGTCTACACAATTTGGAATGAATACGGATTTTTCTGCTTCTCGAATCATAACGCTAGGGGCCCTGGTGACCACTTGGTCCAATCCCCTCATGTCTGAGGCTGCAGAGTTGAAATAGCTCAAAGACGTGACAGCAAATATCAGAAAAATAACTACTGACCAGCCCTCTTTGTGCCCAACTCAGTGCCCGTCCTGTGCCTTTCTGTTGGTACATCACGTAAAAACCATTTGGAAGTCTAATTTTTTGCGAATTTTGATTCAGTATGTGTCTTTTCCTTGACTCTTCTGGAATTTTTCAAGGGAAGAAGGGGTTGCCTGACCAGAGGGCTGTGTCGTTCTTTGTCTTTCATGTTACACTTTGTGAGTTCATGTGCATAACGTGCTTTGGAAAGTGCCTCACATATATTAAGTGTTCAATAAGTGTTCGGCATTCATGTTCTTGCTTTCTGGTTTCTGTAAGGGTCCGCATGGACCGGGTGAGGGCGGAGAAGAGCAGGGCGGGGAGGCGCACAGCCCTGCCGGGCCTGGCAAGCGAGAGGCGCGCGCCGGCAACCCAGAGATCTGAGTACATTGCAAAGAATTGCGACACACAGAGGTGAGAGAAGAAAAGATTTATTTCAGAAAAGTTCACCCCCCACAGACAAGGAGCGGGCCCGCACTCTAGGTGAGTGTGGCGTCATAGCCCCCCAGAGTCCGGGCTTAAATCCTTCTCTTGGAGATGTTGCACGTGACTGCCGTGACTTCCTTGTCGACCACCTGTGGATGTCTTGGAGATCCTGTGACGCAGAGAGCCACTAATGTCCTCCCACATTATCACAGCCCCTAGAGAGGGCATGACAGGATTCTAATTCTTCTGCACCTTCCCAAACGACATTCCTTAGAGCTAGTGGAGGGTGCACCTCTCCTCATCTCCTAGGCATTCCCAGTGGGTAGCTTCGGGCTACCCTGTAGATAGGGCACGATTTCCCGGAAGATCGAATCCCCACCTGCTCCCCCTCTGCATGGATATAACTTTTGTAATGACAAGTTTCACGACTTTTACAGTCCTTGCCCAAGGCATGATGTCTTAGTCCTTGCAAATTCTCTTTACTCTAGGCACGCTTGATTGCCACTATGAGATACCTGGAAGTCTGTTTCTGAAAAGACAAAGTCGGTAAAGTTAATTATACCTAAAGTGTGCATTTCTCCAAAAGCACAGCTTTTATTTTCTCATCATTGTGTCAGGGTTTAAGAACAAGATGAAAAATGGCTTCCTACTCTCGGTCTGTCCTTTCAGTTTCTGTTCTTATTATACTAGTGATTTCACCTTTTCCCTGGGATGTGGCAGGTACTTGATAAATGGGCAATTATTCTCTCTCCATCCTTATGGGAAGAGTTGCATCAGAAAAGACAAACGATGAGAGATCCCGTTTCAAACAGCTGCTAAATGGGACAGCTGGTAGTTCATTCTTTCTATATATCACTTCAAACATTATAGTCTTCCAAAAAAATACTAGATTTATTTTAGCCAAGTGAAGTATATATACACAATATTGCACAATGTTTAATTAACACAGAATGAGCAAACGGGTAGAAAAGTTGAAAGAGACTGAAAGCAAAGGGTGAGTAAACTAACTTAAACTGAGCATTTGATGGGAAGCACTTGGAATGAACACATTCGCAAATAAAACCTTACTGAATGCTTAACATGCCCCCATGAGGGAGGGCATACCTTTCCTTACTCCCAAACCAAAAATGCCTGAGACAGATGTGTTATGAGATTTAGAATTTTGCCTTTTTTAGAAAGATAATAGAGTGCACTTATCACTGTAGATAAATGTCAATCAGGGTGTTGGGTGTTACCCATTAAAGACATTGCTCTTTATGGAGGTTCAGAGTACAGGTGTTCACACCAAGTGGAAAAGATTATTGCTAAGCAGAAGACGGTGAACTGGTCACCACCCGAGGGTGACTATGGCATATTGCTGGTCACAAAAATGCCACCAAACTCGAAGTAAAGACCAAATGCTCCGGCCCGTTGTGTCTTGGTCTCGGAGTCACCAGGGAACACACAAGGCCGTCAGGCAGTGGATGGAATGCTTTGCTTACACAGCAGGTTCCTGAATAACATTGTTTTGTTCAATGTTATTTTCTTACAGTGCTGAAAAAAGGATTCTCCACTAGTGCCACTGTCAGTGTGGGGTTTGGGTGTCTTCCTCTTGTTTGTTAAGGTGCCATAGGAAATGAACTCTTGTTTATATCTATTAGCCCGTAGTGAAATTGGCTTCGTAATACACCATTTTGCGAAAAGTCACAGTTTCCGAGAAGCTACCGATGACGTTACGTGCGGACTTCTGGTGTCCAGAAGAAACAGCACCATCCGCTTCAACAATGTGTGCTGGACTCACAAAGGTGAGGGGGCTCTCCTGCCACAGGTGCAGGGAGCTGGCTTGCCCGAGCCCTCCCTTGTGAGGTCTGAACTGCTGAGGTCTGGGGGAGTGCTGGGGGCCGTTAGCGCACAAGCTTCAGCGGAGCAAGACAGTGAGACTGAAACAGGGAAAGACATTCCAGCACAAGGTGGTAAGCTGTGGGTTTCTCTCCCAGTGAGGGGTGAGGAAGTGTCGGATCAGCAGAGCTGAGAGACACAGGAGCCCGCCCTTCCCAACAGT
Source organism: Carlito syrichta (assembly GCF_000164805.1). Taxonomy (NCBI): domain Eukaryota; kingdom Metazoa; phylum Chordata; class Mammalia; order Primates; family Tarsiidae; genus Carlito; species Carlito syrichta. The sequence continues at coordinate 20,278 of NW_007247744.1, read as the reverse complement.
CCTACTTAGTCTTAAGTCAGTAGGAGGAAGGACTTTCCTCTTGAGTTCTAACAGCAGGAAGGGGTTGCTTCCCAATAAGTTATGAAAAACCACCGTGTCTTTCCTAAGTTTTTGTTGTTGTTGTTGCTGAAATTGTGGATCTATCCCTTGGACAGAAGAATACATTCTAAGCACACTCGAGTGGCCACAAGAAAGAAAAATCATTGAATGTATTTTAGAGAATTTGAGTTTTTCATGGACACAGTGTTAACTGCATTTTTCCATAGAACACCTGGGGCAACAATGGTTTAATCTTTATTATGCCCATGAAACTTATATTACAAAGCAAATTATATGGTTAAGACTCAGGATCCAGGCTTGTTTATATTAACCTCAAACTTATACAGTCTTCAAGTACTCACAGTTGAGAGGCAAAAGAAATATCCTATTCTTTGCATCAAAAATCCTTCTCACACTATATTTTAAAGTAGCATTTGAAACCTGATCAATTTTCTTTATATTCATCTCTGATTTCACATTTTTCTACCATGAACGCATCGGCCACTTTCTATTAAGGAAAAAAATAAGTTGTTGTTTGAGACACACCTCTGTCTGTGACCCACCCCTCAACATACTCATGACTTTGTTTTGATTTACTTGGTTAATAACATTGCATTGACTGTTTAAAGATTTAGCATGCTGTCATTTGCCATACATTCAAATGTGTAGCAAAATAAATCAGCACTTTAGAAAGAAAAGCTGACCTGCAGATCAACCAAGAGACTTATTCTGCAGGTGAGAAGAATAAACCCTAGAAGGTTGTAAGGGGCAGCATTTTGACCAACGTCACAAAGGAGGTAAGAGACTCGGGCCCAAGACCTGTTTCCCCCTCTGACTCTCCCCTTCGGTTTATTCTCCCTCGTACACGAACCAAGTCTGCATTTGAGTTAAGCTAGGACACATGGCCGACAGGAGAAACTTCTTTCAGGGAACAACGATCACACTCCTACCACGCGCCACGAGGTCACCAAGAGCAGTTGCGCTTCTATCCAAGTCACCACACAGCCGCTCCATGTGGCTGCCTAGGGCGTCCTGCTCAAGGCTGAACTGAGGCGTTTGTGCTGTAACCCTGCTTTCCAAGGGTCTCTTTCTCAGAGCCTGTTACTTTTATCTAGCCACTTATTTAAACCCCAAACTGAGATTCATCTTGGCTCTGCCTTCAACAGAGCCTCCACATGCAATAACTCGTGGAGATGTGCAGGGTTCATCTCCTAAACCTTCCCCAACTGCGTTCAACACTCTCCGTCACGATTGCCACCGCCCAAGTCTGAGCCACCATCGTCACATCCAGAAGTCGAACAGTCTGCTTGCTGGTCTCCCCTGTCTGTTTCTGCCCCCCTATAACCCCCTCCTCAGTTTGCTGCTGGATGGAGTTCGATCCGAAAGGCAGGCGAAGGAGGTTTATTTATTTTTTGAACTGCACTCCTCAGACACTTCCGAAGGCCTTCCAGTAGAATCTCTTTACCCCTGCAACTGGCCTCCGTTGGCTCCTTCCCACCTCTCCGATCTCTTTCATCAGCGCCCCTCTCCCGGCTGACCGTACGTCAGCCTCTAGGAATGTCTGCGTTTTCCTGGGTGACGCGATTGCCGCCTTTCCTAACCGGGGACTTTTCCATCCCTCTCTGTCTGTTTGGAATACTCTCCTCACTCCCAATTCCATCTGCTTTCTGCCTTCGGTTCATGATTCATGCCTCAGCGTACAGATCGTCGCTCCAAGGATTGTTCCTCATCCCTCTGGCCATTTTGAAGCCCACATTCCATGTTTTCTTTGGACTGGATACCTTCCCCCAGCACACGTCGCTCTTCTGCCAGGTGGGACTTCCATCATCCAGGGACTAAGGTGTGTCAATATAGGACACTCTTCAGTTCTCTACAACTAAAGTGAACTAGTTTCAAAATCTTCATTCTGTGGGAATTGAAACATCAACCTTGTGAAGTCAAGGCAGCATGTGGTTTAAATTCAAGGACTTGCGGGTTACGTTTTCTCCTTCTGGTTGAATTCTCAGGCTCGAATATTTTCTTTCTTTTCCCTCAAGAGACTTCTAGGTTTGTGAGAGGAGGTAGTGGTCTGTGTCCCATCCAGGAGGTGGCAAATTATTCTCTGAAGGGTCAGATAGCAATATGTGGCTCTGTGAGTCTCTGTCACAAGTACTTTCCTCTGCCACTATAGCAAGAAAACAGCCATAAACGGTAAATCATTGACGGGGAGGGCTGTGTGACAGCAAAACGTATTTACAAAAGTAGCCAGTAGGCAAGATTTGGCCCACGGGCTAGTTTGCTGAATCCTATTCTGGGCCATTATTGTCTTTGGTCCTAACTTCCCTCAAACCAAGTCGCCTTATATGTTCCCAGGTCTAATCTTGGTTGCATTAACTGAATAAGGTTCATGAGTTTAATAAATAAGGTTTATTTATTTTTAAAATGAGCACTGCTAAGTCACTTCTGAAGGTCTTCTAGAAGAATCTCTTTACATCTGTATTAGTTGTAGAGAACTGAAGAGTGACCTCTGTTGACACACCCTAGTTACATGGATTATGGTTGTTGTCCCAGGTTTTTGATCACAGCACCCTGCCACTGGTCTTCCTAAGTAGGGAGACTATTCAGGTTTTCTCATTCAAGTGATCACCTTTCCTGCGAGCACAGAAAACATGTAGATCTTTTCCTGTGCCGCTGCAGCACTGGAGTCTTCTGGGCTCTGCTTCGGCTGGTTGCCTCCCAGACTTGTCCAACCACTCCAACCACTGTGCCAACCGCCAGAGGCTCACCCGGGAGCACAGACATCCCAAGCAGCGAAGCACAAGCACACTCTTGGTTCCAGGGAGCTTCTGTGACTGTCAGTCTGCGACCCAGAACTCGTCCTGATAAATGAGATTGCAGCAGGGCACAGGAGGGCCACCTCTTCTCATTTCTCATCTTTTGCCAGCTCCTTTGATTCACTTCACTTGGTGGGGGTTTCTCTCCGTTTTCTATATCACCAGACATTTGCATTTTTATCCTCACAGACACATCACGATCTGAGTTGTGGTTTATTTTATCGCCTTGGAGCATGGAATTCTTTTAAGATAATGACATGTTTTGCATGAAAAACACGATTCTTGAATATCAGAATAGCACTTATTTTAAAAATCAAGGTCTATTTGGATCTCAAAGTTAAGAATGTGATCTCCTTAGAAAATTTTTACAAAAATTTAATGCTATTGCTGGGGTGGTAAGAAAGAATTCTGAGTACAATGGAGGCAGGAAAAATAAACTGTTATGTATCAGTCGATTCTCCAGCTACTTAAATTCTTCCGAGTACTTACTGAATTTAATAAAGATTTCAAATTTTTTAGGACAGAGGCAGCATCTGCCTTGACCACTTCTAAAATGATGCCTAGAATATAGCATGTGGCCAATAATCTAAAATGACTGCCAGTCAATCAGATCAGCAATTATGCTCTTTTTTTGGAGTTGGGATCTTACTGTCACTCAGGCTGGAGTGCAGTGGCACGCTCACAGCTACCACAGGTCGGTGACTGACATTTTTAGCTGTTTATTACCTACTGTTGTCCATTCATTCTCTCTCAGTGGGACTTTACATGTGATTATCACCTGCACAGGACATCAGCATGGCACGGCTGATGGCTGCTTACTTCTACATGTGATCTAATTTGGAGAAAGAACCTCAGGTAAATGGGAAACCAGCCATAGCCTTGTAAGTTCTTAGCTTATGAAAGGCTCTAGAATTGCCTTGCCAAGAGTCCAAGACTTATGGACGAAAATGCCACCCATGCAAGCAGAGATGAGAAGCCAAATGAGAGTTTCAGACATAGTACTTCAAAGTACTTAATGAAAATGGAAGAATGAGAAAGACCAGAGTTCATAGTGTCAGCTTCCTAGAAGAAAGAATTTTAAACCTGATCACAAAGGTTAGGTATAATTTGACAAATTCCAGTTATTTTTATAAATAAAATTGTGGAGCATTTCTGAGAAATGCTAAAAAGACAATGAGTGAGATAAGGCAATTAGAAAATAAAGTGACAACATATGATCTCACTTATGTGAACTTGTGGAAGCCAAGTCTCGAACAGGGCTCACCAGGGGCTGGGGGCAAGCGATACTGGGAGACAAGAGACACAAGCTTTCCTTTATGAGATGGACGAGTTCTGGATCTAAGGCAGGCACATGTGGTGATGGTGTGCTAATGAACTTGATCGTGGTCGTCATTACACAATCCTCAACGTGTCTGCCTTGAATATATGCACTCTTTATTTGCCAGTCACTATTTTAGAAGAACGCTGTTTCCTGAGAGCTGAGCCGGAGAAATTGCACTGCATGCTAACTGTAGTTGCTAATGATGGCGTACATTCAACTCACTCGCTTTCTCAGGGATGTTTCTTCTTTAAAGTCTCTGTCACTCTGAAATGGGACACGTTTATCTCAGTGAAATGAACATAATCCGACTGGCTTACAGCACTTATTAAGAAGACAGGGAAAGTGAACTTTGCTGATGAAAACATAATTCCCGGAAGCTTTGATTTTCTAACTTTCTAGTTTAGAAAAACATTTTCTTAATCAGTTAATTAAAGATTTTTTTAAACTGTCATTTCTACGCTGAAAACTCTATTCTTCAACCGATACTTCCAGTCTTAAGCCATGGCATTGCAGGAACTTCTGCAACCCTTAGGCGACAGTGGGAGTTTCAGATGTTGAAACCTATCCTTTGTATATTTTTAAGTCTCCTGTCATCCCCTGTGACCTAGTGGGGAATGGTCCAGCGGCCTCCTTGCTCACCGTGGCTGTGTCCTACTCCCTGGCAACCCCACGTCTGAAGCCAAACCCAACAGCGGAAGCCCTCATCCTCCGACAGCTGAGGGTCTCCATTCCAACCAGGACTCAGAGGATGCCGTCATCTATATAGTTTCTGTATATGTGAGTTTCTGAGAAGAATTAATTACAGTGGTCTACTTGACATCTGGCACAATGTTTATACTCTGGGGAATTTTTTTTTTTTTTTAGAGGTAAGATCTCACTATGCTGTCCAGGCTGGTCTTGAGCGCCTGGACTTAAGTGATCTTCCTGCCTCAGCCTCTGGAGAAGCTGGGATTACAGGTGTAAGCTATCCTTTCCAGGTGACTAGCTCATTGATTCAACTTTTATCTATTCATTTCCCCCCAAATATCCAGAAAGTGCTACTAGGAGAGGGAAGAAAGCCATAATCTTTAAATTGTTTTACTTTGTACGATGTCTCCATGCTCAATTGCAATGGGAAAGCAACAGCAGAAACCCTTTGGAGATGGCCTTTTTGAGGCCACTTAAGTTAGGCTGGACATCTAAGGTTTTCACTGTGGGTCAGACCGAAATACAGGCTGTTTCTTAGAACCATGCTCTTCAATCATTACCGACGGCAAACTTTTATAATCTAGTCATTCTGTCATCGGTCCAAGGTCGAGTGATCACCAATGCTTTCCCTTCCGTGGCAATTTCTCTCTTAGCATCTTCGCCATTCAACAACATAGGGAGGGTTTTTCTCATCTGTCTCCTTACATCAAAAAGCAGAATAAGGAGACATTAGAGAGTGGAAGACTGTGAAATATGAGAAGGGATTATGAGAGGCATCGGGGTTGGCATACCAGTGCTGTCGTCAGACTTCCAAGGGAGCGGTCCCGAGCTCACAGGGGGCGCCGCGGCTTTGTTTTCCGCAGCTCTCTGCCGTCACTGCCCTGTCGCACTCAGGCCCCACTCACTGGTGATCTCCAGCGGTGGGTTCACAGCACGGCGTTTGCCTGCTCTCCTGGCCAGGGAAGCTCGACACTGCCATTGTCTGTATTTTCGTTTAATGCTTTGGGTTGCTTTTTATTGCTTTGACTGTGGTGGTACTGCTTATCGTTGACTTTTCCATGATGACAAAGAAACTCTAAGACACATCTTTGTTCTTTTTCTACTTCCATGGCACTTTTTCTACATCTTTTCTTTTATTTAAAGGGGTAATTTCTTCATTTCCTTCAGTGCTTCATCCCAGTTGCCAGACATAATCAGCCAACAGGCAGACTCTGACGGCCTCCTTCCAGAAGGGAGGCAGAGACCCAGAAGTGAGGTCGGGGCCGGCACAAAGGCTCTGGAGACCTTGAGTCCTGTGGTGCTGGGACTTAGGGCATCCTGGTCTTTCCAACAGAGAAGGCGTGACTCTAGGGGAACCCGTTCATTCTTCTCCCGCAACAGTTAACTCACAGCTGGGCTCGGTGGCTCAGCCTGTAATCTCGCGCTTTGGGAGGCCGAGGTGAGTGGATTGCCTGAGCCCGCGGGTTCGAGACCTGCCTGGGCAACTTGGCGAGACCTCATCTCTACAATAAATCAAAAAATGAGCCGGGCGTGGTAGCGCGCGCCTGTAGTTCCAGCTACTTGGAAGGCTGAGGCGCAAGGATCGCCAGAGCCCAGCAGGTCGAGGCTGTGGTGGCCGGGAGCGGCCACTGCACTCCAGTCTGGGCGACGGAGTGAGACTCCAACTCAAAAAAAAAAAACCAAAAAAAAAAAAACCCAGGTAACTCACTGATTTATTTTCTTTAAACTGTCTTTGATAGTTTACGTTTCATTCCTCTTATTTCTGGATTTGAAAACAGCATTTCTGACTTTTGGATTCCTTAATTTTTAGGAGAAAGAAAAAAGTTACTGATGCTAAATAAAATATTGTATCGCTTCCCCCCACATTTCAGAATCTGCTGCTACCACCATGCCATGAAGACCCGATCTTGCTCTTGAGGAAGTTCCATCATGTGTCCTGCAAGCCTCAGTTTCTCCCTGTCAATTATTCCTCCCTGACAGTGACAGTGATGTGTGTGTCTGTATGTGTGTGAGAGAAGGAAGCCACACTAGACTCTATTTTGAACGCACTCTCACCTGTTGGCAAAGCAGCCACTCACAGGTGCTTCGTTCATTCCTCTCAACGTGACTGCTGATTCTCAATGATGTGAATGATTGTCTATCGCAAACTAAATCCCACTCAAAAACGTAAATAAAAACATTAAGTTCTCAGTCAACTGAAAGCAGGAAAACAGAAGACCCGTAGTTGCTGGAGAAAAGGCTAAATGTTTGGTGAGAAATTTGATTTGTTTTAGTGCTTTGAACCCTGGGAGACTATTAGGTTCCAGGTCATTTGCCAAGTCCTGGAATTACAGCAGGGATCAAGAGAGACCCTGCCTCGCCCATGTGTTCCAGATTCCAGGGGGAATAAAGATGTAAAACAGAATCCACCTGGAGAGCTGCTCCCAGGAGTGAGTATAGAACCGGAATGCCATCCCCTGAAAACCTGCCATGAAGAGCTACTCAAGTTGTGGTCTTGAAACAAACCAAAAAAACACCTTCATACAATTGAGTGGGAAACAGACAAAATTATGGGCAGATCTGGGTAGAAAGGTAAGGTTTAGTCACTCAAGAAGAAAAGGATCGCAACACAAAAAGAAAACATGAACAGCTTGGAGTAAAGACATAGTATGCATTTCTTTCTTCTCTCAGGAAACCTCTGTAGCAAATTACCACAGTGTATAACCGCTTGTTACTTGTTAAGTATTGAAGGCCTGGCTACTTGATGCATATTCTGTGAATCATAAAAAATGTATAAACCAAAAGAGAGAAATTGAGGGTGTTTATTCATTCATTTCCAACAAGATCCTTGAAGTGGGCAAGTATCGATTCAGAGAAAAACCAGCACAGAGTCAGCAAGCCAAAAACGCTAAGTAGGAGTCGGCTAACTGCGAGCCTTGGCAAAACCACTCGTTTGACCAGTTCAGTGAACAGGGTGAATGCACTGTGAGCTGTTCACAAAGCAGGTTTTTCTTACCACATTTCTCCACACTTTTATCTGATCTTCCTTCTCTGCCCTGGAGAATATATTAGAAAGACGCCATCGCTTTCTTTGTCAGATTCTGGTGTTAGAAGAGTCAAATTTGCAGCTATCAAGTAGTTAAGTAAAAACTAATATCAAGATTCAGGTTTAATTCAGATTTTCTTGTAACCAGTTGGCAATTTGGTCCTGACCTATATTCCATAGTCTTATAGTCTTATTGACTAACATGGATGTGTGTGTGTGTGTGCGTGTGCGTGTGTGCGTAAACCTAACCCCATGTGATGGTATAAAAATGTGTCTGTGTTTGACTACATTCCCTACTTAAAATTCTCCAAGTTCCTCTGAATTGGAGGATCAGGGACAAGAGGGAATTGAAAGGGAAGGGGAAAGTGTATCTTGACTAGAGCTGATGGTAAATCTGGCTGTTGGTATCTGTGATAGAAAAGAAACCCTCACCCTGACACCAAAGAGCCTTTCTGAGAGTTCATGGGATAATAACTGGCATTCATACTCCAGAACATAAAGTGCTCTTCAGAGTTTGTTTCACATAGAGGCAAAGGATGTTTGGGGGACCCTTGCCCCCCAAATTATTTCTTGCTACTTAACTACTTTCTATAATATTTCTATAATATATACAATATGCATGTTTAGTTTAAGGGAATAACTTCATAATAACAAACTCTGTCAGCCATAGAAAAAAATCAAGTCCAACAGGGATAATCTAAGGATGTCAGGGTTTGACCTAAGGCTTGTAGTTACGTCTAATTTTCCAAATGAGGGCTCCCATGTCTTGACTAGAACTGGTGGGTGGGGGTTGGAAAACGGGTGGCTATGGGCTGAGTGTTTGTCTCTTCCCCTCAAGAATCGTGTGGAAACCTAATCCCTTGTGATGGTATACAGAGGTGGAGACTGTGGGAGGGGACTGGTCATGAAGGCAGAGCACGGTGGGACCAGCGCCCTGCGGAAGAGGCCTGATGAGATGGCGAGCCCCCTTGGCCAGGTGAAGGCGCAGCCAGAAGGAGCCATCTGGAGCCAGAAAGCCTGTCCTCACCAGACACGGATTCTGGGAGCCTTGACCTTGTACCTCCCAGGCTCCAGAGCTGTAAGACACACATTTCTGTTGTTTATAAGACGCCCAGTCTATGGTACTTGGTTGTGGCAGCTCCAACTGAGACACTGGGGCACAGAGCTATGAAAGGAGCTGGAGGGCTCTGAGCAGGACACTGGCGATGCCCACCAGGAGACCCTTGGCTCCTGCATGCGGTGGGTCTGCTGCTCAAAGAACTGGGACGGGAGAGAGAGCTCTGTGTCCCCCCACGACTTGCCAGAACAAGCCCTACACACTGCCCCTTTCAGTTTACATATCACTTTAAATCTGTGCTGACAGAGCTTCCTCAAGATTCTAATCGGCCCCAGTTTTGGAGAAAATATGAGAGTAGAGTTAGTGGAATGAGTGAGAGCCCGACAGAGGAAATTCTTCCTGAAGATTTAATGGCTACTCATCACCTGTGTTCTCTACCATCTGTTCTGGAGTCTCCTGACCACAGGATAGACACCAGGGTGCAACCACATTCAAGCCTCATGACCTCACTTTATCAGGATTCTGGGTTTGAGGTAAGAGATTTGGCCAAGTGTGCGAATCAGCTTTCTTTAAATGTCTGCGAATTGTGTTGCTCTTACATTAAGTTCGGTGTGCAGTCTACGCACCCTCTGGCTGCACATCACAAGGTCTCTTAATCCTGGAGAGGGGCTGTCTCGCTTTCACACTTCGTGTCTCTACTTCAAGGGCCAAACTAGCTCCCTGGCTTCTTGAAATTTCACTGGATGCAGTTTATTGTTGCCAACTTATTGCTATTAGGAAGACCAATCAATTGGCTAGTTTGTTTTGCAAACCTACAATAGTCCAACAATACCCAAACTAGCCAATCATTTTCTTTCTTTTCAGTAGAGACTCAGTCTCTCAATTGCTGTAGCAAGACCATCATAAACATAAATGTATTTTTCTCTTTCTGTTTACCTGTGGCTCTTGCTGACTGTGTCAAAATGTTACCTACTCGCATGAAAATAATGCATGTCACATTGACCCACCTTTGACTCTACATAACAATGTATAGTATGCATCTTATCAGGTGATGAAAATGCAGTGGTGAACAAAACGGTTCGGTCTCTTTTGAAAATTATTGGGATACTTGGCCCCCAGACCCACAGTAGAAAGTGACTAGTTTGGAGTCTGAGAGATTTCTCCACAATGACCAAGTGGCTGAGTTGAAATCCACAGGGACATTATAAAGGAAATGTAATTTTTTAAAACCTTTTTAAAATTTGGGAATAAAGCACTATTCCCATGATAAAGTTGCCCCCAAAATGTGCACCTGGGTTACCAGAACTGCTTTGCCGCAGTGAATATTGTGCATTAGTCATTCTTCTCTTTTATGATATTTCCATGTGTGTGGTAAGGAAAATATTTTATTTTTAGTCCTTAAATGTTTGAATCAAGAATAGACATGCAAGGACATGGTGTGGAGGCTGCTGGGCATCATATAAGCATTCCAAACTTTGAGGAGCAGGCAGCAATAGACGGAACTTACGAGCCGTTTACTTGAATATGGATTACGTGTGTGTACGAATGTGTGTGTGGGAGAGCACTGAAAGAGAGAGAGAGTAGACTGGTAGACATCTACAATGCTTTCAATAGACTGGTTCTGCTCTCATCCGGGCGGATTCTTGACCGTTATATGACTCTTTCTAGCCAATGACTGTGTGCAGAAGTGAGGCAGATTACTCTGTTTGAAAGGATTGAAACATTTTGTTTGTTTGCTTTAATTGTAGATTCATGCAAAGTTGTAATAAGTTATACAGAATGACCTCTGTACCTGCATTCATGTCTTCCAGTGGTAACATGTTGCAAAAGAATAGTGCACCGTCTCAAGCAGGGCACAGATATTGCTACAGTACAAATCCAGGATATTCCCATCGCCACGAGAACCACTCTTGCTGCACATTGACAGCCACACCCATTTTTCTCGGCCATTTTCCCTCCCTCTTGACACATGGCAACTAGTAGTCTGTCTTCCCTTGGTATAATTTTGACATGTTGAGTGTTCCATATATGAAATCACAGGCTCGACAATCACTTACAGTTGGCCTTTTATACTCAGTATATTCTCTGTATATTTCTTCTATTTTTTTATCATATCAATAATCATTTATTTTACTTTTTGAGTCGTGTTCTATACTATGAATAAGCCACATGTGTGGCCACATTCATCCATTAAAGAACATCTGATACGTTTTTAGTTTGAGATTATTATGAATAAAGTGGCTATAAACATTTGTGTACGTGTTTTTGTGTGAACATAGTTTTTCATTTCTTTGGGGTAAATGACGAAGAGTGTAATTATTGTATGTTTAGTTTGCTGATAAATTTCCATAACGTGTTTAGAATGGCTTTGCAAGTTTAAAGTCCCACCAGCAATGTGTGAGTGATCCTGGTTCCCAGCATCTTTGCCAGCCTTGGGACACAACAGCCTCTATTTTTTATTTTACCTGTGCAGATAGAAATGTGTTGATATGTCATTGAGGGTTTTCCTATGCATTTTCCTGTTGGTGAATGATGTGCAAATATTCTCTTTTGATTGTTTGATATCTGTATGTGCTGTTAGATAAAATACCATTTCATGTCTTTTTGTCTATTTTCTAACTGAATTGTTGTTTTTCTGTTACTTTATATCCTGGACACTAATCCTCTGTTAGCTATGTGCTTTACAAATATTTTCTTCTGATTTGCATCTTGTTTTTCATCCTTTTAGCAGAGTCTTTCACAAAGCAAAATTTCTAAATTTTAATGAGGCCCAATTTCTCAATTCTTCCTCTTATGAATCATGCTTTTGATATAATTTAAGAAGTATTTTTCTGAGCAAGCCCTTCGGGTCCCTTCCCACTGTGGGAGCATTTCTGTCCTCAATAAATCCTGCTTTTTTAAAAAAAGAAGTCTTTTTCTAACAACATATTCTGAAAATTGTCTTCTATGTGTTCCTGTAAACATTTTACATTTATAGCAAGTACTCAATATCATTGATAGGTTCTTGAAAACCGAGACTTAAGTGAAACGACATATAACAAAACCGATTTCATCATAAGCTAGTTGATATAAACAAGAGTGCAGTCCTACAGCATTGCTGGTCACAAACACATCACCAAACGTCTAAATCTTCCAGTAGTAAACATTTAAATGAATGTGAGCTATAATACTTTTAAGAAGGATGAACACACACAAGTAAGACGGTTGTTGATGCCTATTCCAGTTCAGGGTGGTGGTGGCAGGCGTCTGTGCTGGCAGCTCACAGAGCAAGCCGGGACCCACCAGACAGGACGCCATCCCATCACGGGAGGCAACCACACAGCCCATGCACACTCACCCTGGGACGACTCAGACATGCCAGTCCCCTACGTGCACAGCTTTAGGGGTAAGAGGAAGCTGGAGAACCCAGGAAAAACCCACGTGCACACGAGGAATACCCTGGGCTCCACACAGACCGTGGATCCCTCGTCAACATTACAACAAAACATCGCTAAAGGCCAGGGTGTTATTCAAGGACTCGCAATGGATGTTAAAGTCTGTGATGCACTTTGTTAATTTCAGTGTGAGGTATGAGTGTTAGACTGAAAAATGGCTCCTAAAGATAGCCAAGTCCTAGTTCCTGGAACCTGTAAATGTTACCTTCTGTGGCCAAAGGGGCTTTTCAGATGCGATAAAGGATTTTGTAATCAGGAGGATAACCCTGGATTTTTCAGTGAGTCTTAACTGCAATCCCCAGTGATCTGATGGAGAGGCAGAGGGAAGTTTGATACTGAGAAAAAGTGGGCCGATAGCAGAGACCGATGTGCAGATGCTGAGCTGGTGGCTTTAAACTGGGAGGAGGGAGTCCCAGCCTCAAAGGCAAGGAAGTTGGCTCCAGAAGCTGGGGCAGGCAAGGAATAGCTTCCCCCCTGGATCTTCCACAGGGAGCGTGACCCTGCTGGGCCTTGGCTTTAGACCGGTGAAATTGAGATGGGATGTCTGTTCTCCAGAACTGTAAGGTAATAGCACTTGTTCTGTTTTAAGACAGATTGTGTGCTCATTTTACACAGCAGCTGTGGAAAACGAATACAGTTTAAAACTCAGCTCAATATTCTTTGCTGAAGGGTTTTCAATGAAGCCTGAAAACATTCCGCCAGTTGAAGGCAGCCACATCACAAGCCCACGTGTTGTCCTCCACCCTCCACCATGACCTTTGGGGGCCATCGCTGCCTCGTCAGGCCGGCCTCTTGTCTTGGAGTGGGTCCCTTGACTCCACTGAATTGCTTTTGCACACCAGTCAAAGTCTCTTTGAGCATATTTGTGTTGGTTTGTTTGTGAGTTTGCCATGCTCCTCTCTGGGTCTTAACACAAATAGCCTGCCAGCTTTAATAACACAGCTACGGGAAAGACTAGAAATCAGCTGGTGAGTCCCCGACTTCTTTCATATTTGTAATATTTGCTTTAGCTGTTTAAATTCCTTTTACAATTTTTAAAAAATTTTAAAGATGTGGGGTACAATTCAGGATTAGGGCAGTTATTTTAATTCCTTTGCCTTCCCATGGAAATGTTTAAATAAATTTAAAAAAAGAGATGCTGGAATTTTGGTAAAAACACCAATCTGTATGAAATTGAAATCTTTACTATATTGAGTCTTCTAATTTATGAACATGGTGCCTCTCGTTTATTTAGATTCTCTTTGATTTTTGATGACAGCATTTTGGTTTTGTAAGCATCCAAGTTCTGTATGTATTTATTAGATTTTCACCTAAGCCTTTCGCTTTTTGAATGATTCCAAGTGGATTATGTTTTTAATTTGTTTCCTCATGTTCGTTGCTTGTGTATACAAATGTAATTATCTTTATATGCTTACTTTGTATTCTGCATTCCTGCTGAATCCACTAATCAGTGCAATGACTTTTCTCTGTAGATTTATTGGAATTTTCTATATAGTCATGCTACCTGGAAATAGGGACAATTTTGTTTCCTACTCTACTGTGTGAGCACTTTGTATTTTTTTCTCTGTCTTCTTCTTTTTTTTCCTATTCACTAGCTAAAAAACTCCAAGGACTTTGTTCAATAAAATGGTTACAGAGGAAATCCTTGCCTTGTTTTCAGTTGTGGCTGATTACTAGCCCAAATTTGGCCATAGCCCAAATGTCCATCAACAGGAATACACAGGGGGTGCCAAAAATGTATACACATCTTAAGAGATGTTATCTATGTATTATTTTTCAAAGTTGAATTAAATTATGGTAGCAATGCGTTGTATGACATTCACTCAACCATACTTCCTCCATTTTCTTTGACAGTCCTGTCTGTCGTATGGTGACGCTAGCATTTGTTTGATTAATGCTGTCTTTTGAGTAAAATACTTAAAATGCGTATTTATTTTTGGCACCCCTTGTGAATAATAAAATTGTGCTACATTCATAAATGGACTCTTACATGGCCATGAGCAACACAAACCAACACAACACGGACCGTTTCAAACATATTACTTTGTATGAAAAAAGGTAGACGCAAGGAAATTTGACATGTGTGATTATATTTCTACTAAGTCACAAGACAGGAAATACTAGCCAATGGTGAAAAGAATCATAAGATGGCTGTCCCGCAACAGAGGCTGTGAGTGAGGACAGGAGGAACTGGCTGAAAGGAGGTAGGGGGAAGCTTCTGAAGAGGGAGTGCACCCTTCCTGATCTGGGCGGTAATGAGTGAGTGCACGCAATTTTCAAAATATTTAACTAAGCACTTAGGATTTGCAAATTTTATTACATGCAAATCATACCTCAACATTTTAATAATCAAGAGCAAGAAACAAGCAAAACTAAATAAGGGCTTTGCAGTCCAGTAGCGGCTTCTTTGGTGGCAGGGGGTGGGATAGGACTTGGTGAAAAATGGGGTTTAGAAAACGAGAAATGTTGGTAATATCTCATTTCTTAATGTGGGTGTTGGTTAAATATGTGTCTTTATTTTGTGAAAAGCATGAAAATGTATACTTATGATTGTTGCACTTTTCTCCATTTATGTCGTTTCAATTAAAATTTAACATTCTATTTCATAAATCAATTTTGTTAACCATTTTCATAGAATCCTCTCAATCAGCCTAAAGTAATCAGGAAATGCACATTATCCTGTTGATACACGAGTCAGTGAAATTCCTGAAGGGTTATGGGAGTTTCTCGTGAAGGAGCAATTAACTCAGGCTAGGTATAATTTGGAAACTACATTTCCTGATTTCAGAAACTGTCCTACAAGCTGTTTAGATCAAAAGATGGCAGTGAGCCTGTCCAGGTGTTAATGCGCGGCCGGGTCTTAAAGGGAGAGACAGACCCCTGTGGGGGTGGCGCCCCGTGAAGCTCTTCTTCCTTTTCTGAGTGGCATAGCTCACGGGGCCCCCTCAGCACGCAGTCTTTCCCAAGAGGACACTTCTTGGTGCTTCTCTGATACGGAACCTGGCTCTGCAATGGAAGAAGCCAAGGGATAGAGTTACAGTGGCGCCAGGAAAACAGGATGATTTGTTTGCCTGTCCCATGACACCTTACTAACCTCAGATGTGGCATCTCCTTGTCACAACTCGCTGAACTTGTTTGCAGAAGTTGCCCTCACACTACACGTGGGGAAACTGAGGCTTTAAAGCATTGAGGAGCTTGACCAAAGCCAAGCAGACCACCTGTCAGGAGGCAGCCCCCGTATCTCCTTAACCAGGATCTCCTGTCCGTTTCCACTTTAGCCGATATAAAATGAGTGGAGTGTACATATATACAATGGAATATTACACAGCCATAAAAAAGAACAAAATCATGAATTTTGCGGCAACCTGGATGGAATTAGAGTTTATAATACTGAGTGATCTCTCACAGAAACAAAGATCTGAGCATCACATGTTCTCACGCATAAGTGGACCTTGAACAACTATCATAATACTGTAAGAAAAGGATTGACAGTGGCGGGAAACTATGGGGGGGCATGGAGGGGAAGGGAGGCGGGATTAACGGTAGTCGATATCTATCTGGGGACGGGGGGGTCACACCTCATCAACAAGGGTACCTGGACAATGCATATTTGTATACCTAACCCTTAACTGTACTCTGTAATTTTAAAATAAAAAATATATACTAAACAAAAGAAAACAAAAGAAAAAACAACACAGCCCCACAACAAGGGAGGAATCAGAAGCTCATAGGAGTCAGCGTTTTTGTCTAAAGGGGAATTAAAATAGTCACCAAATTCCAATATCTATTCTTACACACTTTATAACAGAAACAGTGAGAAACAATAGAACGGGGGTGGATGAAGGGTCACGGATTCACTGTGGGGGGAGATACAAAAAAACCTAGAGGGGAATCCTTAACCAGGAACCTGAGTAGCCCAAGCAGCCAGCCCGAGGAGTTCCGTGTGCCTGGAAGGTGGAAGGGAGGGTGTGGATAGTAACCAGGCTAAGTCGAAAGCCTTACATGACCTCACACGTGAAGGTGCAACTGGCATGCCATGTTCTTTTCCATTTCACTTTACTGTGCTTGGTCGACACTGTGTTTCTATTGTTGGTTTGCACATTGGAGGTTTGTGGCAGCCCTGCATTGGGCAAATCTATCAGTGCCAATTTCTCAGTAGCGTATGCTCACTTCACATCTCTGTGTCACACTTTAGAAATTCTCACTATATTTCAAACCGCTTCATTCTTGCTGTATCTGTTAAGGTGATCTGTGATCAGTGATCCTTGAGGTTTCTTTTTTTTTTTTTCTTGAGTTGGAGTCTCACTCTGTCACCCAGACTGGAGTGCAGTGGCCGCTCCCGGCCACCGCAGCCTCGACCTGCTGGGCTCTGGCGATCCTTCCGCCTCGGCCTTCCGAGTGGCTGGAACTACAGGCGTGTGCTACCACGCTGGGCTAATTTTTGATTTATTGCAGAGACGAGGTCTCACCAAGTTGCCTGGGTGGGTCTCGAACCCGCGAGCTCAGGCAATCCTCTCGCCTCGGCCTCCCAATGAACGTGCTGGGATGACAGGCTGAGCCACCAAGCCCGACTCCTTAGGTTTCTAACTGGGCACCACAAACTACACACGGGTAAGACAGCAGACAACAGATAAGTGTTGTGTGGGGGCTGGCTGCTCTGTTCACTGGCAGCACCCCACCCCATCTCTCCCCTCTCCCAGGGTCTCCCTCTTCCGGAGGCACAGCAGTATTAAAATTAGGCCAGTTAACCACCTTACAATGTCCTCTCAGTGTTCAAGAAAAAGGAGGCTTCCTATGTCCCTCAATTTAGATCAATAATTAAGCTTAATGAGGAAGGCATGCCGAAAGCCAAGACAGGCCCAAAGGTAATCCTCTTGAGCCAAACACTTAGCCAAGGTGTGGCCGTAAAGGAAAAGTTCTTGAAGGAAAGTTAAAGTGCTCCGGGAAACACATGAAGGATAAGAAACTGAGACAGCCTTATCGCGGGTGTGGTCTGGGAAGGTCAAGCCACCCAAGGCATTCTCTCAAGCCAAAACCTCATCCGGAGCAAGGTCATAACTCTCTTCCATCCTATCGAGGCGAAGAGAGGTAGGAAGCTGCAGAAGAAAAGTTGAAGCTAGCAGAGGTTGGGTTGTGAAGCTTAAGGAAAGAACCGTCTCCGTCACCCAAGAGTGCAGGGGAAGCAGCAAGTGCTGATGGAGAAGCTCCAGCAAGCTCTCCAGAAGATCCAGCCATGTGGCTGCTCTGAACAACAGATTTTCAGTGTAGACAAAACAGCCTTCTATGGGAAGAAAGCCCCGTCTAGGACTTTCATACCTACAAAGACGTCAGTGTCCGGCTTCAAAGCTTCAAAGAGCAGGCTGACTCTTGTGAATTACCCAATGTGACTTTTAGTGGAAACCAGTGCTCATTGACGATTTAGAAAATTCTAGAGCCTTTAAGAATTATACTAAATCTGTCCTGCTGTGCTCTATAAACAGGAGAGCAAAGCCTGGATGACAGCACGTGCGTTTACGGCCCATGGTTTGCTTGGTATTTTAAGCCCACTGCTGAGAACTGTTGCACACAGAAACAGATTCCTTTCAAAATATCACAGCCCATTGGCCACTGACAATGTCCTGGCCCCCTAAGAGTTCTGATAGAGAAGTATGAGGAGGAGACGTGTGTTGCTTTTGTGCCTACTAACATAGCATGCGTTCTGCAGCCCAGGGGTCAAGGTGTAAGTTTGATTCTCAAGTCTGATTATTTAATAGATTCATTTCAGGAGGTTGCAGTTTCAGGAGGTTGTAGACTGTGATTCCTCTGATGGATTTGGGAAAAATACATGGAGAGTCTTCTGGAAAGGATTCACCATTCCAGATGCCAGTAAGAGCGTTTGTGATTCGTGGGAAAAGGTCAGAATATTGACATTAACAGGAGCTTGGAAGAAACTGGTTTCAATCCTCATGGGTGACTTAAAGGGTTTCACAACTTCACTGGAGGAAGTAGCTGCAGATGTGGTGGAAACGGCAAGAGACCTGGAGTTAGAAGTGGAGTTTAGGAGAAGCAGCAAGATGGCAACGGGGCAACATGGTCTGTGAACCCCTCTGCAAAGGAGATCTGCAGTGGGTCTCTGACTCTTGCCCTGGGGGTTGCGGACCCCTTCGCAGCCTGCTCTTCATACGGAGCTTGGCCGTTGCCACCGCTGGAGCATCGTAGGCGACTGGACAGTCACTGCAGTGCAAACGGCGCCACCGCCGCCACCGCACAGCCCTCCCCCCGCCGCTGCAGCCGTGGCCATAGCACATCACACCACCCGGGCCGGAGGCAATCCACTTCAGTCCTTCAAGCCCCTTCAGGGAAGATCTGCTGGGATCGCTGCCACCTCTCCTGCGACCGAGACGTCCTGCCCGCCGTAAGTCTCCGGCTGCTGCCCTGAGGCAGGCAGCCATCTTCAGCCTCTGCCGTTCCTGTCCGGCCCCACCCGCTCTGGGGCGAGCAGCTGAGATAGCACCACCTGCTGGCGACTCACCGTAACAACACCGAAACGGGAGAAACGAGCTTGAAAAGGACAGAGGCCAGAGTGGTGAACGGAGGGTGATCTGCACTGTCCTTCACAGCAGACCAGGGGCAACTGACCCCAACTGCAAACTAATTTACCTGCTTGAAAAGAAAGCTAGGAATCAGACCTGAAAGGACATTGGACTTAAACGAAATGTCTCAGAGTGTGCTTCATTGATTCTGTTAGTTTCATGACTTAATTCTATTCCTACTGTATTGTTCCTTTTTTTCTTTTTTCCTCTTCCTTTTCTTCTCTTTTCTTCTCTCAGTAAACCATAGAGGAACAGCACACTAATAGGGTGGTTGATTAGCTTGAACGTTAGCATCACTATATGTTTTATTTTATTTTTTTTTTTGTATGAGAGTTGGTTCGTCTGTAGCTGTAGTCTATTGTTTTTATCTGTTTCAGTATAAGCCTCTCTCTCTATTTGTTGGCACACTCGGTTGTTTCCCCCTTACTCCTCTATCTCTCCACCCCCCTCTTCAACCCACTGTCTGCTCCATTCTCTCCCCTCTGTTAACCACATTTTATTTCAGGGAGTAAACCTACAGCCCCACTGCATGGACAGACTCCAAGGCAGAGGGAAGTGGGTTCCAGATTATCCACACACCTGTCAGCGAATACCAGGACCTGCAGATAGATTTTGAATCACAGCTCCCCCCTTAAGTAAATCTCAAAACTGCAAAAAGGACCACCCCCAACCTACAGTGCAACTCCAGAATTGAACAAAGGAAGAGGGCATACATAAAGAATACGAGATTGAACAAACAGAAGTAAAAGCAATCCCTTTACCCCTGAATAACAGAATTAAAGAAGATGGTGACGCGGAGGGAAGGACAAAGTAGGGAGGGGGAAAAACTGCACAAATGAAGAAAACCCAAAAGAAGAATATAGGCCTCACACAGACCCCTGGGAGATCAGACACTGAGAAAACAGATTCTGGAACACAAACAATGAAGAACCCCCAGAATGACTGGTTACATGCAACAAACTCGGACATCAAGACATTAATGGAGAGAATTAAAAAAATTGAGGAGAGACAAGAGGAAAATGGGAAGGAGCTGATGTCAGAAATGACAGCAGTAAAGAATACTGTGATGGAAATGAATAACAGACTAATAAGCATGGAAAGCAGAATCAGCCAAGCAGAAGAAAGAATCTCAGAGCTCGAAGACCAAAACACAGAACTAACCCAAACTGTCAAAAGCATAGAAAAGAAGCTCAAAAAGACAGAACAAAACCTGCAAGAGATGAATGATCACTTCAAGAGACCAAACCTAAGAGTAATTGGGCTTCCTGAGGCAGAAAGAGAAACAGAAGCCACACTGGAACAAACATTTCATGAAATCATTCAAGAAAAC
>NW_007247743.1:310703-336202 GCF_000164805.1 Carlito syrichta | reverse complement strand
AGTCTTATTTTGAAACGTTGGTTATGCTATTTGGAGAGATTTGCTAGAATCGCTTCACTTAAAAGTTCAAAACTTAAAAGTTCATTTTATATGACTTTTCTCACTGCTTGCCTTGACAGTCAACATTGGGTCAAAATATTATTTATTGATTGATGAAGAAGTATTTAGTTAGTAATCTAAAACAGCGTAATCTCTAGCTCCATCATTGTTTTATCTCAATTGAAAAGATTTCTTTGTCTCACTTTCTACCTGCTAATGAATTATTTTCCTCAGGGACAAACTCTTGGTCTTCAAATAAAGTTTTTTTTAAGAGGATAGAATTCCATGTTATGTGCACATGAATGCTTCTCTTGAGTTGGGGGAGGACAGGTGTGCTCATCAGGTAACTACTAGTTTGTTGACAATCTTCGGATTTACAACTATGAACCTATTAGTGTAGCATTTTTCAATTGTTAAGTATTTCATTGATAAAATCGAAGGTCTTTTATTATTAGTTTTGGTGACAATAAACTTTTATGCAATCACCTAGAATGTTTACCTTTTCATGGTATGTGCCAGTCAAGCATTTTAAGTGATTTTATTATATTTGCTTTGGTTTTCATGAGGCTTTGGGTAGCTCAATGTCAAATAGACCTGAGATTTGCAATTGTGTACTTTCATCTGGAGAAGAAATGTTCAGAATTATACAGTAAGCGACCATAACTTTTCAGCTTCCATGTCAGGCTAAAGATATGTGAACTGGTAGAGAGTAGGAAAATTTGACCCATTTCTGCTGGTCCAATTATTAAAAACTTTGTTCCCATTTCCACCAAGCTCCTAAATTCTTATTTATTTGCCTAAGTAGGAAGTTTGTCACAGAATCAGAGAGTCTGAGCTCATAGTAGAAAAACAGCGACCAACTATTTTATCTTCCAAATTGGGAAAGCAGTCATAAACTGAGGTTGTTCCATATAAACCAGAATGTAAAATGACTGCTTATGCTACTTTATGGGAATAGCTCAACCACTATCTTGTACAATTACATTTTAAATAAAGGACTAGTGACAATGAAGTTCAGACTGTGTAGCAATTTTTGGAAATCAAATTTAGATGTCTTCATGTCCAAGAACTTTAAAAAGTCAAGAATATAAATGCTATTATTTTATTTGGTGATAATTTCTTTTAAATGTAACATTGAAGAAAAAATTATGATGAGTTTTTTGTTTCTTTTTGTTTTGTTTTGTTTTTTGCCAATGGCTGCTGCTGCTTGTTTGCTTGTGTAATTTATTTTTAGTTAACGATATACTACTTGGGAGTCATTGAGTGACTTGCTATTTGTTGTGTTAGAAATGAAGTAATCCTTAATAGTTTTAAAACACTGATAATTCCTAAATGTATTTAAACTAATTTAAAAGTCTTTTCTCCCAATTTTTGGTGTTTAGTTGGTGTTATGCACAAAATGAAAAGGAAAAGATAATTATATTACTTAATATGTCGTGTACTTTTACCTGCTCCAGTGAGTGAAAAAAATGACCCATTCTATTAATAACAACTTTTAATTTTCACAGGTTTGGTCTTTTGAAATAATTGCTAAAACTGCAAATTGCATTGTTCTTTAATCGCAAATTGAGGGAGACTAGGGAGATTTGTTAATTGTTTCATTTTATCCTTCCAGTAAACTTTATTTTTATTACATTAAATTATATTATTAAAGGCCCCAAGGTATCCGTACATTTTGTTTAATGACATACCAGAATACTATTCATCAACTTAGGGGTTTATGCTTTTGAAAAATGCCTCGAGAAAAACCCACTTAGCAAGAGCATGATCTCATGGAAAATCGAGATTTAGAAGCAAATAAATATGACTATAAATATGTGTTTAAAATAAGATAAATAAGGATACTACTTCCAGAAGAAGCTAGAATAATGAGTACTTGCCTTCTGTGTGGATACCCACCCAGAAGATCTTCAGTTCATAAAATACTGCCGTGGTGTTTGACTGCCTAAGGTTGAAACTCCCAGAAGTGTTATGTTATACACTCCATACTTTCTCTTAAGGTCTTTCAACTAACTTTTATTACATTACAAGCTTATATGCATATATGCGTGAGTTTGTGTGTGTATTTTTTCCCTTAAATAATTGTGACAACGCAGTCTTTTCACAAATTACCCTGAGACTTAAGGACTTTGTTTTCATTGCCTGGTCTTTGTTCACATATGGAATGACTGAGAAATGTATAGTACTGGGAAGCTTAGGAGCAGATGTAGAGGTGTAGGGAGCATTCATGGCTAAGTGTTCTTTTGCTTAAGGGGACAGAACATATCTTTAAGTAGATCTCAGCATTTTAAAATTCTAGTGAAAAAGTGCAAAGCTGTTTTCTAAAACAGTAATGGGCTAACCCTCTATTGCTAAGTAATTATTGAAAAGCAAATCCATTTATTTCCATAGCTTTCCAATTTCTTTTGGTGGGAAGGGGAAGTTTCTTTGTATTGTTCTTCTTAAGGTTCTGGCAAACTATTTTAAACAATATGGTTACATATAAAATTTTATTGCACAGTCTAAAATTTAAGCAAAAACCAGCCACCTTTTAACTGGTTTTGTGAGTACTTTCAGGGTTAAATATAGTATAATGTTGACTCTTCTTTGAAAAAGTTAGGCCACCAAGTATATCAGAAGGTGAAGTATAATAATTATTAAATTGTTCTGATTACCTGCTGAGAGATTAAAGAATGGACAAACTATGGAGAGAATAGTAATTTTTTTTAAATGCTGAGCATTTATGATCTTAAGTGATAAATAGCTAATTTGTCACTTGATATAGTTGGTCAGTTTACATAGCATCTTGACTTGCTATAGTAGAAAATTTAATTTAATATTTTTAGGAATGAAAAATATTTCACATGTTATTACTTGCATTTAGAGATAATTTTTAGATTATTCAGAGAAAGCTTTGGATGTCAAATGACTATGATCAGTGAGGACTCTTGCTTTACACTGTATTTCTATTTGATTTTTGAGATAATTATGTTTATATAAAGTCACTTCGGAAAAATTATTTGGAGAAAGTTATTTTTCAAATTTATCTAATTAGTTTCAAAGGAAATGTTAGCAGATGTTTGTTTTTTAAGTAGAGGGATTATTTCTCAATTTAACAAAATTTCCTTTTGTGTACTTTATGTCTCCATTTGGTTGTCTGATAAGTATCTTTTTTTAAAAAACATCCAAACTTATTACTATTTTCCCAGTGTTCAACTTCACTTAATAGTTCAAGTCAGGGAGGCCTCTTTCCTGTATACCCTGTATACAATCTACCAGCACAAGCTTTACTTTAAAAATATAACCAAAACTAGCTGGGCATGGTGGCTTATGCCTGTAATTCCAGAATTTTGGGAGGCAGAAGTGAGAGGATTGCCTGAGCCCAGGGATTCATGACCAGCCTGGGCATCTTGGCGAGACCTTGTCTCTACAATAAGTCAAAAGAAACCGGGCTCGGTGGCTCAACCTGTAATCCCACGCCTTTGGGAGACTGAGGTGAGTGGATTGCCTGAGCCCGCGGATTCAAGACCCACCTGGGCAGCGAGAGCTCATCTCTACAATAAACCAAAAAATCAGCCGGGCATGGTAGCGCATGCCTGTAATTCCAGCTACTTGGAATACTGAGGCGGAAGGATCGCCGGAGCCCAGCAGGTCGAGGCTGCGGTGGGCGGAAGCGGCCACTGCACTCCAGTCTGGGCGACAGAGTGAGACTCCAACTCAAAAATAAAATAAAAAAAATAAAATAAGTCAAAAGAATTAGCTGAGTGTGGTGGTCTGTGCCTGTATTTTCAGCTACTTGAAGGCTGAGGCAGAAAGATCACCTGAGTCCAGCAGGTCAAGGCTGTGGTGGCAGTGAGTGTGCCACTGCACTCCAGCCTGAATGACAGAGTGAGACTCCAACTAAAAAAAAAGTATCTATAAATATATATTTCTTATATTTATTTTATTTTATATATATTATATGTATATTTATTATATATATAGTGTGTATATATCTGTCTAATCTGATTACTTCACTTACTACCTCTATCTCCTAAGTCAAAACCCCCAACTTTCTTCCCTAAACTATTAGATTTTTTCTCACGTGTTTCCTGGAAAGTAGCTGGAATGACTTTTTAGAAATGTAAGTTAGGTCATGGCATTTCCTTGTTTTAGCAGAGTATCCCATCATCCTCATGATGAAAGCTTAACTCCTTACCATAGCCTGGATAGCGCTCCCTCTTAGCCTTCTTTTCTTTGCTTTGGTTTGCTTCTCTCTTTTCTTTTCTTTTTTTTTTCTTTTTGAGTTGGAGTCTCACTCTGTCACCCAGACTGGAGTGCAGTGGCTAATCCCGGCCACCGCAGCCTCGACCTGCTGGGCTCCGGTGATTCTTCCTTCTCAGCCTTCCAAGTATCTGGAACTACAGGTGCACGCTACCATGCACGGCTCATTTTTTATTTATTGTAGAGATGAGGTCTCACTAAGTTGCCCAGGCGGGTCTCGAACCCACGGGCTCAGGCAATCCACCCACTCAACCTCCCAAAGGCATGGGATTACAGGCTGAGCCACCAAGCCTGGCTCCTTTTGTTTTTCAACACACCAAAATCTATTTTACTTCTATATACTAGCTATAAGCAATATGAAAGTAAAATTAAGAAGACAATTCTGTGTAAAAAATAATAAACAGTAATACTATACTTAAGACTATATTTAACCAAAGTGTAAGATTTGCATGTGGAAAATTACAAAAGTTGCTGAAATTAATTCAAGACAGCCGAAATAAATGTAGAGACATCTTACATTCATGTAGAAGACGTAATCGTTTTTTAGATGGCAGCACAACACAGAACAATCTACAAAATCATTGCGATTTTTATGAAAATCCCAACATTCTATTGGCAGAAGTGGGCAAGCCAGTCCTAACACTCATGTGAAATTTTAAGGAATTCCAAGTGGCCAAATCAGTCATGCTAAAGAAAAGCCAACTTGGAGGCTCATATTTCTCAATTTCAAATCTGACTGCAAATTAGGAGAAAACTGCATGATGCTAGCACAAAGATATACATAGAGATCAATGGAACTGAATTTCTAGGTCCAAAAATAAATCCACACCTCTATGGTCAATTGGTTGTTGACAAGGACTGAGATCATTAAATAAAATAAATGGTGTTAGACCACTGATTACTCACATTTGCAGGAATAAAATTGTGCTCTTTCTATACACTTCATAGAAAAATGAGCTCAAAGTAGTTCAAAGGTCTAAATATGAGGTAAAAATATTAACTCTTAAAAAAATGATAGGGATGAATCTTCATGACCTTGGATTCAGCAGAGGTTTCTTAGATCTGACACTGAAAGTACAAGCAACTAAAGGAAAATTACCTCAAACTAAGAACTTTTGTGCATCAAAGAACAGTATCAAGAAAGTGAAAAGATGATCCATAGAATGGGAGAAAATATTTGTATATCTGACAAGAACCTGTTATCCACAATAGAGAACTTCTGCTACTCAATAACAAAAGACTAACAGCCCAGTTTTAAAAAAGTGTAGAAAGAACTTGAATATACACTTTGCCAAAAAGACATGCAAATGGCCAAAAAGCACATTAAAAGATGACCAGTATTATTACTATATGGATATGCACATTGAAACTTTATGAGTTACTTCTTCATATACATTAAGAAGTTTACAAACCAAAATTAAAAATAACAAGTACTGGCAAGGACACAGAGAAATCCCAACCCGTAGACATTGTAGGTGGAATATAAAATGGTGCAGCTTATGTATAACATTGTTTGACATTGCCTCAAATAGTTAAAAATAGAATTACTGTATCAATCAACGATAGCATTCCTAGGTATGTACAGCAGGTCCTTGAATAACTTCATTTCATTCAACGTTATTTTGTTATAATATTGATGAAAAAAACTAATTCCTGGCCAGGGCCACCGTCTACCATCTATGTGGAGTTTGCGTGCTCTCCCCTGTCAACGTGGGTTTCCTCAGGATACTCTGGTCTATCCCCACTTCCCAAAGATGTGCACGTTAGGTGAATGGGTGTGTTTACATTGTCCCAGTCTGAGTGAACGTGGGTGTATGAGAGTGCTTCCTGAGATGGAATGCCGTCCTGTCCAGGGTTGGTTACTGCCTTGTGCCCTGAGCTTCTAAGATGCACTCTGACCACGTGGAACTCTAAACTGGAATAATGGAGTAAGGAATGATGCTACTTGCTTTTACTACTTCTTCTTAGATGAATAGAGAGCTCACAGTCATTTCAATGTTTAATATTAGAGATGTTTGATATTTATTTAGAGGTTTGGTGATATTTCTCTGCCCAGAAATATGCTCTAGGAACTTAACTCTTGTTTATATCAATTAGCCTGCAGTAAACTTGTTTGTATTATAAATCATTTCACTTAAAGTAGCAGTGTCCAAGGACCTATTGACAATGTTAAGTAAAGACTGGTTGTACTGTGAAAGAAAACAGGTATTCCAACACAAACTAGTACAAATATTTATGGGACCATTAGTCACAATACCCAAAAGTTGGAAACAACCTAAGTGTCCATCAAGAGATGAATAGATAAACAAAATGTGATGTATCAGAAACACATATGATTTATCCCTAAATAAGGAAGAATATAGTAAAATGATGCAGCCACTGTGTAAAACAATATGGCCACTAATTTATGTAGATTGAACATGGAGTTCCCATATGACCCAGTAATTCCACTTCTGGTATCTATCTCAAAGGAACTGAAAGCAGGTATTCATACAGACATTTGTACTCCTGTGTTCGTTACAATCGCCAAAAGGTGAAAGCAGCCAAAGTGTCCATCAACAGGTGAATAAACAAACATAGTGTTGTCCATCCATCCAATGCATGTGTATGCCCTGAAACTAAAATAAAAACGAAAAAAACAACCCAAAAAACCAAAAATCTCTGAAAATCTCACAACAATTAGAAAACAAAAAAGAAAGAATTGCTAGTCAAACCTTAACACTTGAAATGAATTGGCTCTAAGGATACTTTATGAATGTGATGAGAACTCATACATTCTTGGCATCTTAGTTCAGGACCTGACTCCATGGTCATCCCATGATCTTTGGTTACAGACTTGAATCACAGCCCCTCCTACATTATGTTCTTCATCAGTAGCGCAGAGATAGAGGTGAGATTTCCAAGGTGGTCTGTGATTGAGATGAATTTTGCAAACTTGAAAACATAAAGGCTGTAACTTGCTTGTACTTTTTGAGAGAAGAGTATGAAGGACTGAAATCTATCTGTCTATGGGGGTGATTACCTTCCCATGGTCAATTTCAAGGCTCCATTACTTGCTTTGCTGTCCAAACATGAAAGCCACTAGTTTACATTCAAGAATGATTTCCCTCATAATCTTGTGTTTTGGGCCCAAATGTTAGTGGAATAGTCAGTGTTCATGCAGGGTTTAACTTGGCTTTGTGTCCTCTGAGGGACAAGTCCTATGCACGAGGAAATGGAAATGATGTAAGAGCTGAGTATTTTTTGGGATAAGTTTACTTGGTAAAAATGTTGCCATTTTCTTTCGTTTTTTTTTTTTTTTTTTGAGTTGGAATCTCACTCTGTCACCCAGACTGGAGTGCAGTGGCTGCTCCCGGCCACCACAATCTCAATATGCTGGGCTCTAGCAATCCTTCTGCCTCAGCCTTCCAAGTAGCTGGAACTGCAGGAGTGAGATACCACACCCAGTTCATTTTGATTTATTGCAGAGATGAGGTCTCGCCAAGTTGCCCAGGCAGGTCTCGAACCTGCAGGCTCAGGCAATTCACTCACCTCCGCCTCCCAAAGGCGTGGCCATTTTCACCACTTGTAAAAGGTATATAATTCAGTGGAATTCAGTATACTGGCAGTGTCGTGCAGCCATCAATCTAATTCCAGAACATTTTCCTTGACCTCCAAAGGAAACTCAGTGCTTCCCATCCCCCTCATTCTTTGCAACCACTAATCTACCTTCTTTCTCTGTGGATTTGCCTACTCTGCTGTTCCACATAAGTGTATTTTCACAGTATGTGACCTTTTGTGTCTGGTTTCTTTCACTGAGCATGCTGTTTTCAAGGTCTATCCATATTGTGACATGCCAGCATCTCGTATCTTTTTTCCTTGTAACTACATATGTGTGATATTTGCTAACTAGACCATTTTTAAATTTAATGTTCTGTGTCATTAACTACATCCACATTGTTGTGTAACCTCTGCCCCATCCATCTCCAGAACTTTCTTCATCTTTCCCAACTGGAAGTCAGTTTATACTTGTTAAACATGAACTTCCTGTTCTTTTCCCTGCGTCACTTGTAGCCATCACTCTACTTTGATTGTTCCCTATAAATTTGATCCTTTAAATACCTCATATAAGTGATTATATTTGTCCTTTTTGCTTGGCTTCTTTGATTTCTTTTATTTTCTTTTTTTTTTGAGTTGGACTCTCACTCTGTCACACACACTGGAGTGCAGTGGCTGCTCCCGGCCACCGCAGCCTTGACTTTCTGGGGCTCCGGTGACCCTTCTGCCTTAGCCTTCCAAGTAGCTGGAACTACAGGTGTGCACTACACACTCGGCTAATTTTTTTGAGTTATTGTAGAGATGCGATCTCACCAAGTTGCCCAGGTGGGTCTCAAACCCATGGGCTCAGGCAATCCACTCACCTCAGTCTCCCAAGGTGTGGGATTATAGGCTGAGCCACCGAGCCTGGCTTCTTTGATTTCACATATGACTCAAGGTTCATCCATGTTGGAGCATGTGTCAGAATTTCACTTATTCTGTGTGTATATGTGTGTGTGTGTTTGGGTCTCACTCTGTCACCCAGGCTAAAGTACAGTGGCATGATCATAGCTCACTGCAGCCTCAGCCTCCTAGGCTCAGATTCCTGAGGTACTGGGACCTCAGACGAGGGCCACTATATCTTAGCTAATTTTTTATTTTTTTGCAGAGACTAGGTCTTGCTATGCTGCCTAGGCTGGTCTTGAACTTCTGGGCTCAGACAGTCCTCTCACCTTGGCCTACCAAATGTTGGGATTACATGCCTAAGCCACTGAACCCTGCAGAATTTCATTTGTTTTTAACTTTATTTTTGAATACTCTGCCACCTTCACTGTTCACTTGCCTCAGGGAACTTCTTGTTCCTTGAATGAATGCAATCATGTTTTTAATAAATTAAATATGAGGATAGAAACATGTACTTCTGACAATAACTGCAAGATAGCTTATAGAGCAGATAAAAGTGGAAGAATTGAACTAGAGAAGACAAAAATGCCATGTGTAAATGACTTGACTTTCTTATGTTGTTACTTTTTAAAATATTGTAACACTTTAAAAAGTCTTTTTTATAATACCATATTTTGAATAACACTAGAATTTGTAATATAAATATAGCTAATGTTGATTTATATAATTACAAAATTAACTATAAAAAATTAGTTATGCTTTAGTTTTATAGATAAATGTTATATTTGGGAGTATTTAATTTATATTTTCCTGATATTTTAATCACTGGTTCAGCGTTCATTTAACAAAGATTCAATGTAGAATTAGATTGTTTGTTTGTTTGTTTGAGTTGGAGTCTCACTCTGTTACCCAGACTGGAGTGCAGCGGCCACTCCTGGCCACTGCAGCCTCAACCTGCTGGGCTCCAGTGATCCTTCTGCCTTAGCCTTCTGAGTAGCTGGAACTACAGGTGTGCGCTACCATGCCCGGCTAATTTTTTGATTTATTGTAGAGATGAGGTCTCGCCAAGTTGCCCAGGCAGGTCTTGAACCCGTGGGCTCAGGCAATTCACTCATCTCAGCCTCCCAAGGCGTGGGATTACAGGCTGAGCCACCAAGCCCAGCCGCAGAATTAGCTTTTTTTAAAAAAAAAACTTGTTGATGCTGACTTTTAAATCTTTCAAGTTTAGATAAATGCTGACAAGAAAGGTCCTCAACTACACTATATTAATATTGTTGCAAAGGCCATGTTGAAATTGACGTCACAGGAGGGGAGAGAAATCTAAAGTCACAGATAGAATCTATAAACAAAGATAGTAGCTAGATTTAAAAAAAAAATGCGTACACAGAGCAGCTCTCCAAATGATAGCATACTTCTCTTCAGAAACCATGGAAGTCAGAAGACAATAGAAGGACATATTTAAAAGGCAGGAAGGAAAAAACTAATGAACCAGAAGTCTATGTTCAGCTGAGCTGTCCTTCACAAATGAAGGAAAAAATAGGAACTTTTTAGATGAACTAAAAAATGAAAGAATTCACTGCCATTAGCCCTGTACCACAAAAAATACTGAAGAAAATTCTTCATATTGAAAGAAAATGATACCAGATGGCAACTCAGTGCTACAACAAAAGAACTGCACACACATTCTTTTTAAGTGCATAGGGAATTTTCAACCACATGTGATACCACTAATATGTTTTAATAAAATTTAAATGTTGGCAATTTGACATGGTATGTTGTCTCACCACAGTGGAATTAAATTAAATATTTGAAAGCTACCTGAAAAATACCCAAACATTCAGAAATTAAAAATACATTTCTAAGCAATGATGGGTAAAAGAAGAAATCAAAAGGAAAATTATAAAATATTATGAATTCAATGATCCAAAAACACAGCATAAAATTTGTGAGGAATGGCTAAAGCAGTACTTAGAGGACCATGCCTAAGTGTAAATGCTCATATTAGGGGGGGGAAAGGGACTTAAAACAGTGCTCAACTGGGCTTGGTGGCTCAGCCTGTAATCCCACATCTGTGGGAGGTTGAGGTGAGTGGATTGCCTGAGGCTGCGGGTTCAAGACCCGCCTGAGCAGCGAGACCTCCTCTCTACAATAAATCAAAAAATCAGCTGGGTGTGGTAGTGCATGCCTGTAATTCTGGCTACTTGGAAGGCTGAGGCAAAAGGATCACCAGAGCCTAGCAGGTCGTGAGTGGCCACTGCACTCCAGTCTTGGCAACAGAGTGAGACTCCAACTCAAAAAAACCAAGCAACCAAACAAACAAAAAAAACAGTACTCAAAGTTTCCACATTAGGGTAGAGCAAAATATACTTATAGTAAGTAGAAAGAAACAAATAATAAGTATGGAATAAGAATATAAATAATAAGATAGAAAAGCGATGACAAGAGAAATTAACAACGTCAAACAAAATTGGTTTTTAAGAAAGATGAACAAAATTGGTAATCCCCTAGCCAGACTGATTTAGAAAAGGAGAGAGAAAGCACACATCTCCAATGTCAAGAGTGAAAATGGGAATATCTTCATAGACCTAACAAACACCAAATGACTTTAGGCACTGGATATTCCTTGGCTGCAGTTCTCCAACAGTGAAGGGAGGGAAACTAGCAGGGCTTGGAAGGGAGGGGAAGGGAAGGAAGCTCTTAAAAAACCTACGGTGTGCTTATTGCTCTGCTGGAAACTGTATACAGTCTTTTGTTTAATCTTCATACCCTCTTAAAGAAGTGCTTGTTATGCTCATATTTATAGATTGGGAAATTGAGGCTCAGGGATGGTAATTAATTTGCCAAAGGCTAGATAGCACACATGTAAAGGAACCAGAAACTGTTACCACCCCTGTCTCCAAAGGCCATATGCTTCCTTGATTCTTTTTAAATGTACTGTAAAATTAGCAGTAACAGATTCCACCAAAGGAAGAGCAAAGTTCTTGTGATTGTCAGTTCATTAAGGCTGCTATAACAAAATACCATTGACTGGGTAGCTTATTAAATTCAGAAACTTATTTCTCACAACTTTGGAGGCTGGGAAGTAGAAGATCAAGGATCTGGCAGCTTCCTGATTCTTAGAAAACTTCTTGCTGTGATCTCAAACAGTGGAAGGAAGAAGGAAGTTCTCTAGGGTATCCTTTATAAAGGCTAATCTAATTCATAAGTGCTCTGCCCTCTTGACCTAATTGCTTCCCAAAGGCCCTAGCTCCGTCTATTACCTTGGGGGTTAGGTTTCAACATATAAATTTGGAGGGGGACACAAACATTTAGCTTATGTCATGGGGCCATGTGAATCTTGACCAGTGTGGATGTTACTCAGAAGACCCTGATCACCATACTGTTTTCTCTTTTCAGTTGGATCTTAAATATAATAATTGTTTAAAGTTTAGTATTCTCAAAACCAATTTTTTCTGTTTGCACTGTGAAATCCATTTAAATTATACAGAAGATTTTTTTTACAAAACAAATGATTTGCTTTGACACAAAGATGAAAATGACTTTCTCCTCATTGACATTAACAGTCTTTTAGTAATAAAATGTTTATTATTTGAAAGGAGGGAGAGTAATTCTCTGAAAAATAGATTTTAATTTGTATTTTCCTGGAAATGGTGATAAAAAATGCCAGTTAAGTTATATGCAACTCTTTTTTCTGGTAGTGTCAGAAAAATGATACTTTTTAAAATGGCTAGTCCTTCATTGTGTCCAGCAAGTAGATTGGGTCAACAAAAGATGATTTCCATTTGTAGAATACAGAGTATTTCCAGACATGTGTAAAAATAGTGAAAGGTAAAACAGAGTATGCTTTTGTAGGTATTCTTCTGCAGTTTGATTTAATTTATAAAGTTTAAGTATTTGCATCAGGTGCTTCAGGAATTCATCTCAGAACACATGTAAAGCTCATGTTGAAAACACAAAGAAAAGTATATTTATAAATATTAAAATATATTTTACATTAATTATACAATTAAAACTTAACTAAATTATTTTGAAAACAAATCATAGAACTTTTCTTACAAATATTTGCAAATTATCTCTTGAGGATGCCAAAAATTTATGATATACCTTTACATTTTATAAAATATTTAGTTCTGTAATCATGATGCAGTCAGTCAAGTCTCAGGCATTCAACTCTACCCTGATTCAGTCATGGGACAAAAGGTGTGACCAGAAAAGAATGAGGAAACTGTCCAAGAGATCAGTTCCTTGTTTCAAAATAGAACTAATTCAGAGTCTTGATTATGGAAGAATAGAAGACTGAACAAGTATCAGAAGTGAAAGCCCTTCCCACTGCCACTGAATAATGGAACTAAAGAGCAAAGAAAGAGATCTGCCACAAATCAGGAAAAATGCAGAACACAGATAATTCCCCATGTACCAAAGAGACAATACTTAAAAAATCAGACCTAAGCCTAAACAATGGAAATCACCAAGGAATGGCCCCAGAATACAACAATATAAAAATGTTATCCAGGAAATAAATAACAAGATGACAAGTATGGGAAGCAGAAGAAAGAAAATCAGAGCTTGACTACAAAAGCATGGAATTAACCCAATCTGTAAAAAGCATAGAAAGAAAGTTCAGGAAGAAAGAATAAAGCCTTCAAGTGATATTCAATAATATCAAGAGGCAGACCTTACACCTGAATGGTACTCAGAAGAAGAAAGGGAAACGTGGAACACCTTGGAACAAATATTCCAAGAAAATGTTACCCATCATGCTAAAGATTTGTTCATTCAAACACAAGAGATACAAATAACCCCCGCAAGACATCAAAGGGGAAGACCAACCCCTAGGCACAGAATAATTTGCCTACACAAAGTAGGTACAAAAGAATTCTAAAGGCAGTGAGAGAGTAAAGTCAGACTACCTACTGGGAAGACTAATCAGAATAGACCATAGACCTATCATCAGAAACACTACAAGCTACAAGGGACTGGAATCCAATTTTTCAAAGTTCTCAAAGGTAAAAAATTTTAACCAAGAATTTCCTACTCAACCAAGCTCAGCTTCACCAGCAATGGAGAATTAAAATCCTTCTCAGATATCCAATCCCTAAGAGATTATGCAGCTTTCAGACCAGGTCTACAGGAGACCCAAAAAGATATTAAGCCCAGAAGAAAGAAAACAAAAGAATGACCACACATCTCTCAAGAAACCACAGAATCAACAAAGAAAACCTTGTGACTGCAAACTTGAAAATACACACATATAGCAACCCAAACGTTAAAAGAAAACAGAGAGAAAAAACTTTGTAAGAATCTCATGAGAGGGATAGACACTCACATTTCAATAATCAGCCTGAACATGAGTGGGCTAATTCCACCAATGAAAAGACATAGAATGGCAAACTGGATTTAAAAGAAAAATGACTCAGTAATTTGCTGCATTCAGAAACACATCTCACCACAAGGGACATACATAGATTCAAAGTTAAAGGATGGGAAACCAATTTTCAGGGTAAATGGATCACAAAAGAAGGCAAGATCACAATCTTAATATCAGACAAAACAACTTTTAAGCTATTGAAAAGTAAAGTAAAAAAGATACAGAAGGTAAAAAAGTAAAAGGTGAAAAAGTGAAGAAAAAAGATACATAAGGATATCATGTTTGATCTATCAACAAAAAATATCCATCCTAATCATATATGCAACCAACAAAAGAGCACTAGCATGTGTAAAGCAACTACTAAGTAAACTACAAAAGATATTAACTGTAACACTGGGGACGTGAATACCCCATTAACAACCCTAGATAGATCATCGAGGCAAAAAATCAACAAAGAGATCCAGAACCTCAACTTGACACCTGACCAAATGGACTTAATAGATAATAGATACCTACCCCTAACAATATACATTCTACATGTCACCACATGGAATGTATTCCAAGATCTATAGTATCCTTGGCCATAAACCAAGCATAAACAAATTTCATAAATTGAAATAATGCATTGCACCTTCTTAGACCACAGTGAAATAAAAATAAATATCAACACCATCAAAATTCTCCCCAAACCTACAAAGATAGGGATACTAAACAGCATGATGCTGTATGACTCCTGGGTAAACACAGAAATCAAAGCAGAAATTAAAAGATTTCTAGAAACAAATGAAAATGAAGAAATATCTTACCAAAACCTCTGAGATGCCATGAAATCAGTACTATGTGGGGAATTTATATCTCTATGATCACACATCAAAAAAATAGAAAAATCACAAGTTAACAGACTAACAAATATCCTAAGGGAGGTGGAAAGGCAAGACCACCAAATCCCTACCTTTAACAGAAGAGTGTAGATCACCAAAGTAAAGGCCCGAATATGGGACATAGAAGATAAAAATATAATTTAAAAAAGAGTGAAACAAAAAGCTTGTTCTTTCTTTTTTTTTGAGTTGGAGTCTCACTCTGTCACCCAGACTGGAGTGCAATGGCCACTCCCAGCCACCGCAGCCTTGACTTGCTGGGCTCCTGCGATCCTTCCACCTCAGCCTTCTGAGTAGCTGGAACTACAGGTGTGCACTACCACGCCTGGCTAATTTTTGATTTGTTGTAGAGATGAGGTCTCGTCAAGTTGCCCAGGCGGATCTCAAACCCACAGGCTCAGGTAATCCACTCACCTCAGCCTCCCAAAGTGCTGAGATTATAGGCTGAGCCACCGAGCCCAGCCAAAGCTCATTCTTTCAAAGAATAAGCAAGATTGATAGACTGTAACCAGAATCGATTGATGGACCCCTAGCTAGAATGACCAAGAAAAAGAGAGACGATGTCCAAATAAGCAAAATCAGAAATGCAAAAGATCAAGTCACAACAGACCCTGAAGAATTAAAAAAGATTATCAGAGATTAGTATGGAAACAAACTTGAAACTATAAATGAAATGTAGGAATTTCTGACATTGCACAAGCTCCCAATGTTGAAACAAGAAGACATTGAGACATTGAATAAACCAATAATAACCCAGGAAATTGACTAAGTCATAAGACAACTACCTACAAACAAAAGCCCTGGAACAGATGGCTTCCCATTGGAACTCTTCAAAACATACAGGTAGCTGATACCAAACCTACTGAAAGTATTTCAGGCAATTGAATAAGATAGAACTCTTCCCAAACCATTTTATGAAGTTAACATCACACTGATACCCAAACTGGGCAAATACCCAACAAAGAAAGAGAACTACAGGCCAATATCCCTGGTGAACATCTATGCAAAAATTTTTAAAACATTCTAGCAAATCAGATCTAACAACACATCTCAAAAATCATTTGCCATGACCAAGTAGGCTTCATCCCCAGGATGCAAGGCTGGTTCAATATTTGCAGAACCATAAAAGTAATTAAATACATCAACAAATGTAAAAACAAGAACCACATGATAGCCGGGTTTGGTGGCTCAGTCTGTAATCCCACACTTTGTTAGGCTGAGGTGAGTAGATTGCCTGAGCCCTCAGGTTCAAGACCTGCCTGGACAACTTGGTGAAACCTCATCTCTAAAATAAATCAAAAAATTAGCCAGGAGTGGTAGCATGTGCCTGTGGTTCCAGCTACTTGGAAGGCTGAGGTGGAAGGATCATCGCAGCCCAGCAGGTCGAGGCTGCAGTGGCCGGGAGCAGCCACTGCACTCCAGTCTGGGTGACAGAGTGAGACTCCAACTCAAAAATAAGAAAAAAAAAGAACCACATGATTATATCATTAGATGCGGAAAAAGCTTTTTATATAATTCAGCATCCCCCCATGATAAAAATCTTTGAACACCTAGGCACAGATGGAACATACTTTAAAATAGAGCCATCTATGATATAAACCCACAACCAACATATTGCTAAACAGAAAGAAATTGGAAGTGTTTCCCCTGAAAACTGAAACAAGGCGAGACTGTGCACTCTTACCCATTCTGTTCAACATAGTGTTGGGAGTTCTAGCTAGAGCAATTAGTCAAGAGAAAGAAATCAGGGGTATCCAAATAGGAAAAGAGGAAGTTGTTATCTCTCTTTGCTAACAATATGATCCTCTACCTCAAAAATCCATGAGAATCTGTCAAAAACCTCCTTGCACTGAAAAAGGTCTTTGGCAGTCTCTGGGTACAAAATCAATGTGCAAAAGATTCTTGTATTCATATAAACCAACGACAAACAGGCAGAGAACCAAATAAAAGGCACAATCCCATTCACAGTCACTACCAAAAAAAAAAAGAAAATACTTGAACATCTTTCTAATCAGAGAAGTGAAAGACTTTTACAATGAAAACTACAAAACACTACTCAGAGAAAACCAAGAAGACACAAACAAATGGAAAAATATTCCATGTTTATGAATAGGAAGAATCAATATTGTTAAGATGATTGTTAAGATTCCATGTTTATAAATAGGAAGAATCAACACTGTTAAGAATCTATTGTTAAGATGGCAATCTACAGATTCAATGCAATACCCACTAAATTACCAATGTTATTCTTCTAAGACCTGGAAATGGCAATACAGAAATACATATGAAAACATACATGACCACGAATAGCCAAGGCAATCATTAGCAAAAGAAAAAAAGTGGGAGGTGTCACACTTCCAGACTTTAAATTTTACGATAGGTCAACAATATTCAAAACAGCCTGGTATTGGTACAAGTACAGGCACATAGTCCAATGGAACAGGTTATAGATCCTGGAAGCAAAACCCAAATTTCTCAACTAAGTCATCTTTGACAAAGTCTCCCCAACAGCCACCGGGGAGAGAAGAACCTATTTGGCAAATGGTGCTGGGAAAACTGGCAGACCACATACAGAAGACTGAAACAGAACCCCTACCTATCACCATACACAAACATCAACTCTAAATGAATCAAAGACCTAAACGTAAAACTTCTAATTATAGTAATCTTATTAAACACCGAAGATATCCTGTGTCCTTCTGCCTAAATTTCTCTAAATACCGCTGTCCTTCTATTAGGTGGTTGTTTCTTTCATTATTATTATTATTATTATTAAGTTGGAGTCTCACTCTGTCACCCAGACTGGAGTGCAGCGGTTGCTCCTGGCCACCACAGCCTCGATCTGCTGGGCTCCGGCGATCCTTCCACCTCAGCCTTCCAAGTAGCTGGAACTACAGGTGTGCGCTACCACACCCGGCTCATTTTGATTTATTGTAGAGATGAAGTCTCGCCAAGTTGACCAGGTGGGTCTTGAACCCGTGGACACAGATAATCCACTCACCTCAGCCTCCCAAAGGCGTGGATTAGAGGCTGAGTCACCAAGCCCAGAGGTGATTTTTTCTTTCAGATGCGATACAAGTTGGACAGTTTTTAGAAACACAAGTTAGTATTGCTTATATCATTTTTCTGCTGTTGCTCTCTTCAAGAACTGGAAGATTCATACTGTAATTTTTAAAAGGTCTTAGATAATCTATGTTTTTAAGTACCAATAAACTTTCACATTATTGATAGGATAAATTTAGCAAGTAAACTTCTGACCTTGTTTACAGTTCTTCAGGGATTACTTAAATAGCTAATTATTAGATGATATCTCTGTATGTTGTGAATTGCGAGTGTGAAGCATTTGATCTTTAATTTGTTGTTGACTTATAATTTATTTCCCAACTTTAAGATGGCAAACCGTTGGCTAAAGAAACCAGAGACATAACTCAAGAAATTTTAAAAATATTTTACTCTCCTTTAAAACTTTTCTTTTATTGTCTTTTGTAAGGATGAAAAAGCAATAATTGAAAAATTAACATTAAATACAAAAAGTGGGATATATGTGACAAGTTTATTCTTTTTGATTTTCCATTATCAATAAGCATCAACTAACATTTACTCGACCTATAACATTTATTTTCCTGATATAATTTATAAAA
This sequence comes from Carlito syrichta, assembly GCF_000164805.1. Taxonomy (NCBI): domain Eukaryota; kingdom Metazoa; phylum Chordata; class Mammalia; order Primates; family Tarsiidae; genus Carlito; species Carlito syrichta. Next base: position 317,615 of record NW_007247743.1, on the reverse strand, counting down.
TATGATGTATCTTTTACTTTATTACTCAGTTGAGTTAAAAGTACTTACTTAAAAATAATAGTGTCAGGAAAGCCCTACAGTGAGCCCTTGTATCGGGGAGCTCCACATCTGTGGATTCAACAAAATGCAGATCAAAAATATTTGAAAAAAAAACCCAAATAAAAATACAGCATATCAACTATATACATAGCATTTGCATTATATTAGGTATTATATGTAATCTAGACATGATGTACAGCACACAGGAGGATGCGTGTAAGTTCTCTGCAAATACTACTCAATTTTATATGAGGGGCTCGAGCATCTCTGCAGGTTTGGGTATCCAAGGGGGTCCTGGAACCGTCTTCCATAGGTACCGAGGTAGGCTGCTGTGCCGAGTTACTATTGGTCTCTAATTGATTGCTCGGTCTATCGTGTGTCTGGTTTTCAGCTGTAATAGTGATCATTTGAGTTAATCATGAACAGAATTAAAATACTTATAAAATCCTTAGAGAGATTGTGTTTCACTTTATTAGGATATTGAAGTATTTGGGTGTTTTTTTGTTTTTTTTTTTGAGTTGGACTCTCACTCTGTCGCCCAGACTGGAGTGCAGTGGTCACTCCCGGCCACCGCAGCCTCGACCTGCTGGCCTCCGGCGATCCTTCCGCCTCAGTCTTCCAAGTAGCCGGAATTACAGGCATGCACTACCACGCCCAGCTGATTTTTTGATTTATTGTAGAGATGAGGTCTCACTACCCAGGCGGGTCTTGAACCCGCGGGTTCAGGCAATCCACTCACCTCAGCCTCCCAAAGGCGCAGGATTACAGGCTGAGCCACTGAGCCGGCTTGGTTGTTGTTAATTAGCAGGCCTAGAGGTTATTTGGATATCGTTTACCGGTTAGCAGGGCCTACAACTTGCGCCTTCAGTATAAGTAACTGGTGCATCCCTAAGCTGTGTGTTTCTTCCAAGGCTTGGAAGGAGGTGATAACTCCTTACCACAGGTCTCTCTAACTTTCAGCTGTATTTTTAACTTACTGCTCACCTTCCTTTTTGTGAGTGTACCATCTTTATATTTTCTATGAATTGTGCTTATTTCAGTGGGAGAATGAAGTACAGATTTATATAAAATCTTATTTCTAATAATAGACTATTTTAGGAGCAGTCTATAATTTGCTACGAAAGTCTGTGATAATAAGTGACTCATTCAAAAGATCAAATACTTTAACTTATATTTGTGAAAATATCAACATAGTATAAGAAAGTGAGGGCAAGGGCAGTTTCCAGAAGCATCTATCAGGCCAAGCCCCAGCGCACCCAGGGTCTGCTTCTGAATCATCTTCTCTAAGTCCAGAGGGGAACCTTGGTCCTTAAGGCTCTCCTGTCATTTAAGTTAAATCACCAGCCTCTTGGTCTGAGACTTGCGCCCTGGTTCTTCAACTAGCTTTCGCCACCAGCTTTTCTTTCCCAAGAGACATAATAATAGTGTTGCAGAAAGTGGCTTTGTGTATCAGACAGACTGGAATTAGAATCTACTACTTAGTAACTGTGCTTAAGAAAGTAATTTTCCTTTATAAATTTCAATTTTCTTCTTTGTAAAGTGGGCACGACCATGACTAACACATTGGGATTCTGTGAGCTAAAGTATATAGAGTACCATGTGTGTTGCCAAAACATAATAGGAATGTCGTAAATTGTTTATATTATTTTCTCTTTTACCCGCATTCTAAAATTGAGCTGGATCCAATATTAAATCCTTATAGCTTCCTTTGTCAGTGTTCTGTGCTGCGCAGGACTAATGATTTTCTGTGTATTTTTTTTTACACACACCCTCCATGAAAGAGCTTCCTTTTAATTTTCAGTAAATTTAAACTTACAATTTCTACGTGTGTATGAATGACTAAAAAATTTTTTCTAGTGAAAAATATAAAGTTCATCACCGAAGTGGGTTGAGAAATATAAAACATATGCAGATATTTTAGAAAATGTATAAATCATTTACAGTTACATGAGACATATTTTATTTTAAAGCAGAATATAATATAAATGTCCAAATGGACTTTTGTTATATTTCATTGTCTCATCTGTTTTAACAGGTTATGCAGTATACACTTCACAATAGAGTATAATTTATCAGGATAGAAACCACTTAAAAAGGAAAATTTACTGAAGCTGTAGATGATCCAGCCAAATGAAATCATGTTTACATGTGTTTTGGACTACTTAACACAGCACATGTGACTATTCCCAAAGTAAAATCATAGACTACTTTATATTTAATTCCATTTCATCCAGCAAAAATTTTTGAATGCCAGATACTGCAAAAATTTCCATATGGCCGCTGATCTCACAGAACTGACCGTCTAATGAGAAATAAAACAAATATGGAAATTAATTTTACGATATAAAATTGAATAAGATGAGCAAAACGGGAAAAACAGAAGTGCTTACCCTAAACTGTAAGACAAACTAAGCAGTGGCTGTTTCTTCACATATTTTCTCTAAATACTTGTGTTTATTTATATCATTTATTCTTACAATGCTGGGGTTGCACTTTGTATTTTGTTTCCTGCTTTTTTAAAATTTGGCATATATCATAAAAGTTCTTTCATATCCTTAATTATGTTTGAAAATACTGCTTGATGGCCAGAAGGTATTCTATCATATGGGAGACATTTAAACATTCTATTGTTGACTATTGAGTTTGCTACTCACTGCTTCAAGCCTCAGCAGAAGTAAAGAAAAAAGATCAATAAACATTCATTTTTAATGTAAAGTATATTCAAACGTGTTTTTTACTATATGCATCAGGCAAAGTTAGTATCAGATCATACGTTTCACATTTTAATCTACATATAATTGTTACACAGTCCTATTCAGAGTAAATGGGAAACAAATGGCCACAGGTAGATTTTTTTATTTACTAACTTTGTTTGTCAGTCACTTGCATGATTTTCATCATTTACCCAAAGGAAATAATTGGTTGTGTACCTGCTGTTATTTGCTTTAACCTATTTATTTATAATACACTGATTGGTAGTTCTTTTGGTCTACTGTAAAAAAGTATAGATTAGTAACAGTATATTTGAATATTGGGGACTAATCAGAAGGCGTTTCACCTACTATTTCTGTCTCATACTTTCTACGGCCTCATCACTAATTCTGTTAAAATTTATTTCTCTTTGAAACATTTACTTGTATAATAGTGACTCAGTTATTTTAATTAGAAGGCAAGTAGTGGTATCCTGTATGTTAGCCCATTTATTTTTATCCATAAAATCGGGCTCGTAGTTGTACACTGGGATGATGGAAAGAGTAAGTTCTTTAAAAATATTTAAAGCCTCTGCCACCATTTCTGGCCTATAGTAAGCACCAATCAATGACCACTTTCTTTTCTTTTCTTCCTGTTTGTACTGTGAGGTAGAGCATGAACTCATCTGTAGAAGAGTCTGTAAGGAAAAATGCCCTGTCAATTAGAGCCTTTTAAAAAGTGAAAATGTCTGTCAGGGATCTTTTCCTAGCAGGCAAGTTGTGGACCAGGCTTTATTTGTATGCCGTGATTTTAAGATTCCAAAACAGTGCACAGAATGAGTAGGCTTCATTTAGTAGTACAGGCTCAAGTCTAGGATAATTTAGTTTGAGAGTGAAATTATGAAACAGACCTTAAAACATTTACAAACCTCAGTGAGTTATTTTTTAATTGACAGTCCAATCATTTTGAGAATTTAAGCTGCACTTTATTGTCATAGATTTTCCTTGAGTCATAATAATTTAGTCTGTATATAGAAAGTAATTCCACCTCTGTATCATTATGAGACAAAATATTAAATGAAACTCAAACTGCTTCTTTTCTTCATGTTGCATCAAAGCCTTTTTGTTCCTTTTGCATGGACTTTCAGTTCTTTACAAGAATAAAAAATACACTCCTTTTCCTCAGAACTTCCCTTCTTAACAACCACTAAGTTTGTATTATATGACCGTAATTGATGGGTAACAATATAAGCAAATGTGTTTATGATATTCATTCTTTATTTAACTTTATTCTTAATTCATAGAGGAAATTATGATGTCAAGGTACTTTCCTTAAGAGTTCTTAAAGTGTTTCATTCCGTTTTTTGTTTTGTGACCTGTTTTCATTGCCTAGAAGCACTGGGAGAAATGAGGAAACTGATCCTATTTGTTTTAATCTCTCAGTAGCCAGCTATTATTTTCCTGAAGCCTGGCCATGGGTTTTGTCACAGGGCTTTGTAGACTGCCTCCTTGTTTCAAGCACAAACCATGCTGACCTTGGACTGCAACGGAGGGCAGAAACCATGAGGAGTGCCCCACACTATGACTTTTATTCTGATTGTCTTTAGATGTTCTCACTTGGCTCAAATCAGGCTTCCCAGAACACAATCTTATGGTGGGGTTTAGAATGAGAGCAGGATTTCTTCAGAAAGATTTACCCTATAAACCTTTTGCATTAGGTATTCTCACTGGGCTTGCTCTCATTCCTTAAAATGTTTTTATTCCCGTTACTTTCATCTTTTGTTCAGCTCTCTGGGTCAGATGTGGCCTTCCTCTCTGACTGTGCTTCTCACACATGTTTAGGGCCTAAATTGCCACAAGCCCAGTGGCTTGAAACAACACAAATGTAATGTCTTACAATTACACAGGTCTGGAGTCCAATGAACATCTTCCTGGGCTCAAACCAAGGTGTTGGCAGAGCTACAGTATTTCCTGGAAGATTCACTAGAGGACCACTTGTTTTCTTACCTTTTCTAGCTTCCAAAATCTTCCCACGTTCCTTGGTTCATGGCTCCTCCCCGATCTCCAACGCCAGAGACACAGCACCTCTCTGCTGCCTTCTGTAGTCATAGCTGCTTTGTGACCACAGCTGGGGAAGGTTTTGAGGACTTGTGATTGGGTTTGGCCGACTTGGGTAACAGACTACCATTCCCATCTCAGGGTCCTTCGTCTTAATCTCATTGGCAAAGTCCCCCTTTCCATATAAGATTACACAGTTCCAAGGATTAGGATGTGGACATTTTCAGGGCAAATACTATGCCTACCACAATCCTCTTCTTTTATTTTTATTTTTTTTTAGTGGGCCATGCTACTCTGAAGACTTGAAGGAGACCAACCATATCTCTTTTCCCTCATTTGAGTGAGCCCAGGGTGCAGTCATTTTGAAAACACAGACCTCAGAGCATTGAGTTCCATATCAAGGCTTCTCAACTGACTGTTTGCATGTGTGTAGCAGACTGAGTTCTAGCTGCCTGTCCCTCTGCTTTCTCCTAGCCACCCTCAGTCTTGTCTTGAGATGCCTTCCCTCCCGTGATCCCCAGTCTACCGGGTACTTCCTTTGCTCTCCTCAGCTCCTTGTATCAGGATATACACTGTACTACAGAAATGGAACCCCAGCCGGGCTCGGTGGCTCAGCCTGCAATCCCACGCCTTTGGGAGGCTGAGGTGAGTGGATTGCCTGAGCCCGCGGGCTCGAGACACACCTGGGCAGGCGAGACCTCATCTCTACAATAAATCAAAAAAAAAAAATTAGCTGGGTGTGGTAGCGTGCACCTGTAGTTCCAGCTACTTGGAAGGCTGAGGTGGAAGGATCGCCAGAGCCCAGCAGGTCGAGGCTGCGGTGGCCGGGAGCAACCACTGCACTCCAGTCTGGGCAACAGAGTGAGACTCCAACTCAAAAAAAAAAGAGAAAGAAATGGAACCCCATCCCCGGTGGGTGTTTGAGCCATAATCCACAGCCCATTCATTCCACAATCCCTTCCTATTGTAGCTCTCCTCTATAAAGAGCAGTTTGGGGCTCCTAAAATCAGAATAGAAATTTATTTTTTTCAGTTAATCACGCAAATGTGCAAGGAGTAAGAAGAATTGGATAAGGAAATATGGCCCCTGCCCTGAAGAAGCTGATAGTTGAATAGGGCCACAGACATTGTTGTATGCAGGATGGTTGTGTGCGTTCAGCTAGCCCTGCATTTTCCTGGGTTCTGCATCTGTGAATTCAACCCACCATGGATCAAAAATATTTGTTGAAAATCATGTTTGTATGGAACACGTGCAGACTTTTAAAAAAACTCTCATTCCCCGAACAATACAGTATAACAGTTGTTTGCATAGCATTTATACTGCATTAGGTATTGTAAGTAATCTAGAGGTGATTTAAAGTATATGGCAGATGCATGTAGGTTCTATGGAAATACTATGGCATTTTATACAACTTGAGCGTCTGTAGATTTTGTTTTCTGTAGGAAATCCTGGAGTCGATAATCCTCTGTGATACCAAGGGATGACATATGTCTTTATTTATCTATGTACATGGGTGTTATATTGGGGGCTTAGGAAAGATAAACCCTCAAATCTCCCTTGGGGATTCAGCAGAAATTGGGCAGCAAGCAGCTTAACCCTACTAACCATATTAGTCTCCTACTTTCACTGAGTCTTTTATGGAAAGAGCTATATGGGTGGAATTTTTGATGTGAAAAGAATTATATGGCACAACCTGCATTTTTCTTCTTACTCCTTGTTTTTAGAGGGAACCAGTGGGCAGCAGTGCTAGCTGACCCCTTACTGGGTCTGTGCTCTCCACACATTTTTAAATTTCTTATTGCTTAGTTTTTCCATAGCACCCAACTCACTGAATTGATGTGAAAATTGTATGAGTTAATAATGTTAAGCATTTAGGATTTGAGAAACCGTGAAGAAAATGTTTAATCATTATTGTAACGTCTCACTGTTACTATTTACCACAGTCTCTCTTGAATTATTTGTCATTTTTCTGCCATCATCATATGAAACGGTCAATAAAGAATAATACTTAATATCATTTACCAAGTGAGAGGTGAGCACTTACGCAGAATATTGCCATCAGTGCTTTTTATTTACTCTAATGTTACCATTTTCAAGTCCATGGTAGCCAACCTGTCATGTGTGT
>NW_007247743.1:290540-310645 GCF_000164805.1 Carlito syrichta | reverse complement strand
CCACTGCAACCTTGACCTGCTGGGCTCCAGCGATCCTTCCGCCTCAGCCTTCCAAGTAGCTGGAACTACAGGCTCACGCTACCAAGCTCGGCTAATTTTTGATTTATTGTAGAGATGAGGTAGCACCAAGTTGCCTAGGCGGGTCTCGAACCCGCGGGCTCAGGCAATCCACTCACCTCAGCTCCCAAGGTGCGGGATTACAGGCTGAGCTACCGAAGCCAGCTATGTGTGTTTTCTAAACTAAAGTGAATTCATTAGTATTTGGGGGCCCCTTAGCCACCTTCTCTAAGAGGAGACGTTGGCTTAGTGACTTGTGGTTATGTGTAAATGAGAAGCAGAATTATTGGGAAATAGATTCACAAAAGGAAGACCTTACGGTTGCAAAAGTTGCATGCATCAATAACAGTCTACAGTTTTAATTTCTCCATTGTCACCAATGAACATTCACAGAGACTCTTCAGAGTGACTGGCCTGGATTTAGCATCTTAGGTTAAACTTGCCTTTGACTTCTGTACCTGGATCCTCTAATTATCCAAAATGTTATCTGTTGATTTCCTTTTATTTTTTTTCTTAAATGCAGCAAAGCGTGTGGAATTTTGACGAATCAATTACAGTTTATAAAAGTGGAACTTAACAGTAAATGATTCAGGCTCTGGAATTCATATAGGCGTGCTGGCGTGCTGGCTTATGGCTGTTATCCCAGCACTTTGGGAGGCTAAGGCAGGAGGACTGCTTGAGCCCAGGAGTTCGAGACTAGCCTAGGCAACATAGTGAGACCTCGTCTGTACAAAAAAGTGCAAAAAATAGCCAAGCATGGTGGCACGCACTGGTAGTCTTGACTGTTCAGGAAGCTGAGGAGAGAGGACCACCTGAGTCCAGGAAGTTGAGGCTGTGGTGAGCCATGGTTGTGCTACTGTGCTCCAGCCTGGATGACAGAGTGAGACCCTGACTCCAAAAACAAGCAAGCAAATAAAAAACACCTCAGGCCTTAGAATTGGACATAGCTGATTTCAAATACTGCTCTGCCACATAAAAACCAGAAATAGTTGCTTCTCTGAACCTCAGTTACTTTATCTCTAAAAGGTAGATAATGAAGATTTTCTCCATCATAGGTTCATGACAACTAATGAGATAATAAACACCATTAACACTGGGGTTTGGGTGTGTTCAGTCAGTGTTAGTTGTCTGTAACAATATTATTCGTGTTGCTTTGTTTACAGAAACCACTTTCTTAATCTGTTTTCTGTTAGTAATGCTTGTTGACATTTTGTGTTGCTTATGAACGTATAATGCAAATTGACCTTTATTTACTTTTAACAATGATCACTTTTGTTTCTGAAACTGCACAGTAAGTGACACATTCTTTTAGCTCTGATTTTCTTTTTCTTTCTTCCTGCCTTCCTTTCCTCCCTCACCTCCCCTTCCCTCCTTTCTTGTAAAGGTCTCACTCTGTCACACAGGTTGGAGTGCAATAACACGATCATGGCTCACTTGTAACCTCCAGGTTAAGGCTGTCCTTCTGCCTCAGTATCCTGAGTAGCTGGAACTACAGGTGTGCACCACCACATCTGGTTTTAATCTTTTTGATGTTTTGTAGAGACAAGATATCGCTATGTTGTCCAGGCTGGTCTCGAACTCCTGGGCTCTAGCAATCCTCCCATCTGGGCCTCCCAAAGTGCTGGGATTAGAGGCATGAGCCACCACGCCTGGCCCAGATTTTTTTTAAATACATGCCACCTCCCAACATATGTTAATTTTTTTTTTTTTTTTTTTTTTAGATTAACATTGTCCTGGCTTGGCCACAAAATAGTTTCTTAAAATAAATACACCTATGAACACGTGATACACTCATGCGTAATTTATTTGTGACTTTAGGGGAATAAAAAAAGAGTCACATAGATGTCATATGATCATTATTTTTATTGCCTTAAGATTATTTTTATGTGATAACTCCAGGCGTGAATGTTTTATACATATTATCCAATAAAGACCAATTGCTGCAACGACATGGATTCATGGTTTAGGTAAGCATCTACTTGAACCTTTGAAAAGTGATCAGATTCCAAGATAGAATACTCATGTTAGAGTGAACAGTCAAATCCAATTTTTAGGTAATCTTGATTGTATTTTTGTAATATTGAGTCTTAAATCTCTGTTCTTGTGGCTATTACATGGCACCACTCCTTTCATTTTTTTTCTTATAAGCAAAAATGAAGTATGGTGGTATAAGTACAAGATAAACTGACAAAGAAAAACAAGAATAATCCTAGGAGATTTAATTTCCAATTAGAAAGTTAAGATGAGGTTTTAGATATTCAAGAATCTATCCTGTACTCCCCTAATTCCAATTTAATATGCAAGTACCAGAAAAGATGGAGGATATTATGTGACTATATAAAGTATTACCAGTAATTATTTGCACTTGTCTTTCCACCAATGTTTTACTTTCTAGCCAATTTGTTAACGGTATTTTTTTTTTTTAATAATTAATCAGTATTTTTATTATAGTTTTGTGGGGTACAGTTAAGGGTTAGGTGTACAATTACGTTTCATTCAGACACCCTGTTGATAACAGGTGTTTTCCCAGCCCCAGACAGATATTTGCTACTGTTAATCCTATCCCCCTCCCCCCCATAGTTTCCCAGTACCGTCAGTCATTTTCTTATAGTATTACATTGGATGTTCAAGGTCCATTATATGAGTGAGAACATGTGATATTCTGATCTTTGTTTCTGTGTGAGGTCACTCAGTATTATAGACTCTAGTTCCATCCAGGTTGCTGCGAAATTCATGATTTTGTTCTTTTTTATGGCTGCGTAGTATTCCATCGTGTATATGTACCACATTTTTTTAATCCAGTCCTCTTTTGATGGGCAGCATGGTTGTTTCCAGGTTCTTGCTATTGTGAACAACGCTGCGATAAACATACGTGTGCAGGTATCTTTTTTATAGAGTGACCTGTGTTCTTCAGGGTATATTCCCAGTAGGGGGATTGCAGGGTTATATGGAAGGTCAATTTTTAGAGCTTTTAGGAATCGCCACACTGCTTTCCACAGAGGTTGCACTAGTTTACACTCCCACCAGCAGTGTAGAAGTGTTCCCTTTTCACCACACCCTCTCCAGCAGCTGTTATTTTTTGAGTTGTTGATAATTGCCATTCTGACTGGAGTTAGGTGGTATCTCAGTGTGGTTTTGATTTGCATCTCCCTGATGATTAGTGAGGTTGAGCATTTCTTCATGTGTTTGTTGGCTTCTCGAATGTCTTCTTTTGTGAAGTGTCTGTTCATATCTTTTGCCCATTTTATAATGGAGTTGTAACATATGTTAATTTTAAGACTAATACCGTTTAGAGATATTTTCTTAATTTGTCTAATAAGTGGGTTTACATTCTAATGCGTAGACCCAATTCAAACTGGTCCACAGTGGAAAGGTATTTGTATGTTGACCAATTTCACATACCGTGATTTCTCCTAATTCTTTTCCCATCAATATTTCCCTAACATATACTTTCTCCTCCAGTTATTCTTTTCCTGTAAAATTTTCTCACCTTAGCTATCATAACTCACTTTTGTATTCTAAGAGCTCTTATCTGCACACAGATTTTTCTGCTTCTTTTCCCTTTTGCCAAGATTATGGAATTATTTGTGAGAAAAGAAAAATTACTGCTCCTGTATGGTGACTTCTACCCACCACTGCAGCTGAAAGTAGAGACAGATGAGAAACATTCACTGACTTGGATGAGGCCGAAGTCACCTGTAACTACTCTTCAGTCGTGTGATGACTCTCAGTCCAGGTTGTCTGTTACAGTCTCCCAGGGCTTTAAAAAATCTGGGTGCCTAACCATGTCCTAGGATAACTAAATCAGCTTCTGGGAATGGGAACCAGGCACCTGTTGTGAAACCTCTTTTTCTGACTTTAATATGCAGCCCAGGTGCAGACTTGCTCTAGTAGAGGGTGGTGGGGCCCCGTCGGGTTGGCATTGTAGCAGGAAGGAGGGGCAGGGGAGGTAACCAGGATGGGGAACACTGACGGTCATTGTGATAAGTTCTGGATGCTAAAGGTGGAAGAGAGTTCCTTGATGGGAACTCCGGGAACTCTAGTATGCTCACATCAGAAAGAACATTCTAGCATCTATATTAGCATAGATAGCAGTGAGTTTCAGCTGCTCCTCGTGTTGTGACATCTCAACAATTTAAGGGTGAGGGATGAACAGGCAGTTTGCAAAACCTCCCAGGTCATTTTGATGACGCTTTTCCTTCCAAATCTCTTCCTTCCACATCCTTTCCTCTCTATTCCGCCATCCTCCTCCCTCTCCCAGTGGTTACCTTGTCCTTTTCTTTCTTTCTGTTTTCTTTTTTTTTTAATGAAAGCAGGATTTATTGAGAGCACAGAAAAGCTCCCACAGCAGTAGAGGACCCGAGGGGGCTGCCTCCTTTTCTTTCTTTAATCAGGGGAGATGGGATGGCTATCAGATGCTCCATCTGAAAGCTGACTTATCCCCACAGTGGTCCTATGGTCCCAGCAGTCCTAACTCTGATGATTAGACCATGAGTTCCTCAACTAGTCACTGGACCCAGGGGAGTGGGACATGCTGATTTGCTAAGTCAGTCGAGGAAATACATTGGAAGGAGGGACTGGATGCATGTAGACAGCCAGCGGTTCCCACTAGGTACACAGAAGTCACAGCGGTTCTATATAATGAATTATTTTACATATGCAAATTATTGGTGCTTTTTATGGGGACAGTTTTGAATACACAGAATGCGATGTAGTGCTAATATTTTTCTGTGCATTAAATATTTCAGGGAAACATAATCTTTCTCTTGTTAGAATGTCATGTGATAAATATCAAATTATAATGACATCAAACGTGATCTGTTCACGTAAACGCTGTATCATATAGCAATCCATATCATGCCCTACTGATGATCCTTTTTGTGAAAACTCATTACTTCACAGTGTTGCTGTTTCTAGTATTTCTGTTACAATGTGGCAGGATCCAGGACTTCTGCCATTGTTTTTTTGGAGATTATCAGTGTGACTGTACTTTTTCTGGTTACCATTTTACAGAAAAAATGTGGTTTATGGGTAGGTCATTTTTAAGACCTTGTAAACTCTTTGTCTAGAAAATGGAGCAAATGCCAGTAAGAATTTTAAAGGACTGTCAAAGCCTCATGAAAAACTAAGCTAGCAGTTAAAGTAAAAGGTGGTAGTCAGTAAGAAAGTCTGAAGACTAAGATAAAGCTCATAGCTATCAACTTTAGGGCTGTGTTGGGTACTACATACTTGACACATGTTAGAGTTGATGTATTTGATGGTGGTGATCATGGTCTTAAGAAATTGTTTGGTGTATTCCAAAGCAGTGTCTTAATTGGACGGTGAGCAGAAAACCACTTGCTAGTTTCTGGAAATGTAAATTGACAGACTTTAATCACTTCTGTTCAATTTGGAATTAAAGTTAGGGATTAAAAATACTTGAGTGAAAAACCTCTAACTCCAGTTCAATGATGAGTGAATCACCAGAAAATCTCCATTGAGGGAACTTCCACAGAAGTCATGAGCAGCACTCCTCAGAAAGGTCAAAAGGGTCAAGGTCATCCAAAACAACAGAAGTCTGAGAAATGGTCACAGCCAAAGGGGATACCGAGGAAACAAGATGACTGAGTGTAACTCAGATCTTGGATGGACTCCTGGAATGGAAAAGGAACATTAGAAAAAACTGAGGAAACTTGACTACAGGTTGGGCTTTAGTTAATAATAATGTACCAATATGGATTCAATAATTATGACAGATGTACTGTACTCATGTAAGACATTAATAATGATGGAAGCCGGTGATGGGGTCTGTGGGAACTCTGTATGCTGTTATTATAGTTTTCCTGTAGATTTAAAAGGACTGTAAGATAAAGTTACTTTTTAAAAATTGGGAATACATTTTGCAGGAAAGAGTTTCTGCCATAAGATTAATATGTAGAGCCCCTATGCTACTGTTTGACTAGGGATGGAAGGCCTGCATTCTCGGATGCCCACATTCTCTCTAGTCACTAGTACTGGAGTGTCGCTCAGATGCAGCATCTCAAAACTTCACTGTGGGTCTGTGGGTCTTGTGTCCATCTGTCTCACTGTCGTCTACTCAATCGAGGTCAAAGAGGCAAGAAAGCTGATTTTTTTTTCAGTATCCACCGTGTCCCAAATGTGTACTGGATTTCACTAATGTTCACACATCCAATTAGAAGCCTATGGAACAGGCCTGTCATTTCCACAGATGAGAAAAACTGAGACTTGTCCAAAATCACACTGATGTTTACCGGCAGGCCACAGGAGTACCTTGGTTGTTACTTGATTCTGTTCTGGCCTCTCTCTCCTCTCGACACATACACCTTTGCAGGTGAGATTTGGACTTTGAGCATACCCGCTCTCCCCATCACTGGACCTGGCCCCCCATGGGTGGCTGAGTGCCCCTTATTCCCCTGCCCTCTCTCTCCCTGCTAGTTGTGTCGACATTAGTTCTTCTGTTTGTGCTGGAGTACCCAATGCTTAGGGCCCACTCAAAAGTGAGATACCCCTTCACACTGGTCATGATGGCTATAGCTAACATGTCAAACAAATAAGTGGCATCAGGATACTCTTTTTAGCATGCATCTATTTATAAAAAATAAACTTTAAAAAATTTTTAAATAATTCTATGCACTCAGAAAGTTAGAAAAAAGTTAGATTGCTCTTCAACATTCTGATAAACCCTTCTTAAACTGAAAATGTTGTACATTTAAACTGTATATGCTACACCTGCTGCTGAGCCTCAGAACTGAGCAACCTTACCTGCAATGTGCTCACTAAATGACAGTTGGGCAAAATCATCTACCAAAACCTGCTTCATGGTGAAGAGCTATTTCATGAAATTTATTGAATACTAAAGATAAAAATCAAAATGTCGTATGAGTACTTGAAGTATGGTTTCACTAAGTGCCTGTCACTTTTGCACCATGGTAAAGTTGGAGAATTGTTATGATGGACAATTTTAAGTTAGGGATCATTTGTACTTACAGTCCTGTGTATCCTTCACCCAGCTTCCCTTAATGGTAGCATTTTACCTGACTAACTCTAGGTCAGTACCAAAGCCAGGAAACTGACATGAGTGCAGTAGGGTTAACTAGACTACAGAACTTATTCAATTTTTTCACCATTTAAGTTGCATGTGTGTGTGTGTGTGTGTGTGTGTAGTCCTGTGCAATTTTATCACACGTGTACAATTGATTAGTCACCACCACAGCCAAGATTCAGAACTGATTCATCACCAGGATCTCCCTACATTAATATTTGTATCTCACTCCTCCAATCCCCCATCCCTTGGCAGTCAAAGTATTTTCTCCATCCCTAAAGTGACTATAGTTTTGTCACCTTAAGAGTGTTTATATAAATTGAATCAAATGGCATATTCCCTTCTAAAATTTTTTTTTATTTTAGATTTGGGGTTTATTTATTTTACACACAAATGTGTGACATGTATAGGTAGTGAACATTGTGTCCTGTATGTAGTTTCTGAGCCCTACCCCACCCCCAGTAGCATCCCAGTGTCTGTCATTTTCATCCTTGTGGCTGTTTGGCTCCCACATGTGGGTGAGAGCATATGGTGCTTGGTTTTCTGGTTCTGAGTCAGTTTACTTAGAAAGATGATCTCTTGAGACTCACTTTTTTTCACAAAGTGTAATGCCCTTAACTCCATCCAGGTTGTTGTGTGTATTGCCAATTAGTTTGTGTGTGTGTGTGTGTGTGTGTGTGTGTGTGTGTTATGGACATACTAACATTTTTAATCATTCACATACTGTACGATTTTGGGTTGTTTTCAGTTTTTGTTAATAAAGAAAAGCTATGGTGAATATTTGTGTAATTTTTTTTGTGGGTATAAGTTTTCATTTCTTTGGGATAAATATGTGACTTATCCCAAGAGTATGATTGTTGGGTCTTATAGTAAGCGCATGCTAGTTTTGTCAGAAATTGACAAGCTGCCTGCCAGAGTGACTGTGCCATTTTCTATTCCCACCACTGACGTATTTAAGATCTAGTTTCTCAGTTCTCCTTACCAGTGCTTAGTTTTCTCACTGTCTTTTAGTTGTGGTTGTTCTGAAAGGTATGTCGTGATTTCTAATTGTAGTTCTAGTTTTCATTTTCCTAACAGCTAAAGGTGTTGAACATCTTTTCACATACCTGTTTGTCATCCATATCTCCTCTTTGATGAAATGACTTTTCTATCTTTTGCCCCAAAGAGAGAGAGAGAGAGAGAGAGAGAATATGTGTACACACTGTTTAGTTGTGAGAGTAGTATAATCCATGACATAAGACCTTTGTCAGATATGTTGTTTGCAAACATTTGCTTCTAATCTTTCTTTTTATTAAATTTATAACATCACCATTTTTTAAAGCTTCTGATCTTCCCATGGGGAGATGGTTCCTACCTTTTAACACTTCAAAAATTATCTTTTACATTTCATGATGAATGAATATTTTGTCCAACTTTCTGGGGTTTTATTATAAAATAGTGTTTTCTCCATCCCCTCTGTACCTCCTACTCAAGAAATTCTGATACTTCTCTTTGGAGATATCTTTCACCAGCAAATTTTTTTATGATGGTAAGATTATTCATACCATCGTGGCTAGCTTTTATGCACTTTTAGATGTCTTTTCCCATCAAATTTTTTTAATGGTACTAAGATCATTTACACCAACATGGCTAGCTTTTATGCATTTTGCAATCTTATTGCTACGAAGTTAGTCTCTCTAAGCATATATTCAGAATAATACCTTTTTTAAAAAAGCATTTTGTGACTTCTTACAGTCCTTGGAGTCCTGCCCTCCCCCATCCATACTTTATTCTTTTGCCATCTTAGTGCTAACACTGGCATCAGAAAACCTTCAGAGTCTTTTTTAATAATTCAGATAATTTAGGGCTGAAGTTCTTTTTGTTCAGAATATGTTGGCTTCTGTTATCAAAACTGAAGGGTGAAGACTCTCAAGTTCCCATCATTCTTCCAGTCTGAGAGATGTGAAGATAAGTGAAAACTAGCATTTTCCAGGTAAATCTTGATTTGCTGAGTGCCTGCTGTGTGCCAGACATTGTATCCTGGGCCAAGTCCTTTTAAAGGGACTCAGGAAGGGCATTTACTCTTTTGGCTGCTAGAATATGATTTCCTTTTATCATCATGCTGATCAGTGAATGCTGATGTGTGAATGACTGAGTGGAAAAGGGAGAGTCATGCTGTCTTGTCCCCTACTGAGTTGGTAGCAGATTCAGGGCAGGGTTTTGAGTCTTCTACTCCCTAGTACACTATTAGCCCTAAACTCAAAGAAGTTGATAGGTTTTGTCATTCTTTTTCACAAGGGGAACATTTTTTTTTCACAGCATAAGAAGAAAGCTAACTGGAATTAACTTATACTTTATTTAAAAAAATCAGTGCATGCCTAGAGGCCAAATAATAGAATTGTCAAACCATTAGAAATTATCTAAATCAGAATTAAAACAAATACCAAGGAAAAATAAATATGCCCTTCTGAACTGTGTGTAATTGGGTTCAGAGAAAACTTTCTAATTTTATTTGCTTTCATTTTTATGCTACTTCACAATCACCCCAAGTTGCTAGGTAACAAAATTATTATGGAACTGGCTCAGAATTTGCTGTATAGTAATCAGTCTCCGTGACTGAAAACACAGAGAGAATGTCAATGAGGGAGAAAGGTTTTATTCTCCTGAATCTAGATAAAACACATGAAAATTTGCTTCTGTCCACAGGAGATTCTTACTCCTTGTCAAAGGAACAATAGGCAGCATTTATAAAAATATGATCTTTGTGCACATTGCTAGGTTACTTCATTTTCAGCCTTTTTCTTTACAATGCAAAATCATTTAAAAAATATCAAGAGAGATAAGCAATAAGGAGTAGTGAAAATGGGAAGCTGATAGTGTCATTAAGGCATTGACAATAGTAATAAATATATTCGATTACATGAAGATAAAAGATATTTGAATACTAGCCAAGAAAGGGCTCCAGTCAGCCAGAAACTACAGACACTGCCAGTTTTAAAATCTCCTTTTTATTTTTCTGAGTTTCTCAAAGTGGACAATTTAGTGCTGACCCTTAAAATGTTTTTTGCTGAGTGAAATAATTTCCCCTGAATTATGAACACATGTTCTGCTCTTATTTATTTATTTATTTATTTATTTATTTATTTATTTATTTATTTATTTGAGTTGGAGTTTCACTCTTTTGCCCAGACTGGAGTGCAGTGGCCGCTTCCGGCCACCGCAGCCTCGACCTGCTGGGTTCTGACGATCCTTCCGCCTCAGCCTTCCGAATAGCCAGAATTACAGGCGCGCGCTACCACGCCCGGCTAATTTTTTTTATTTATTTTAGAAATGAGATCTTGCCTGCCCAGGCAGGTCTTGAATCCGCGGGCTCAGGCAATCCACTCACCTCAGCCTCCCAAAGGCACAGGATTACAGGTTAAGCCACCAAGCCCGGCTTCTGCTCTTATTGATGGTGTGCTTCGTTGTACTCCTCCCTGTGTCATGTCTGACCCAGATTACAGCAGCTTGACTGTGCATCTCTAGAGACACTTTGGGATTTCTTGTAAACAGACTCTTGAGAGTTTACTTGGGGAACGTCACAACACTGCCTAGTTACTCTGGTGCATATTCTGTGACACATAGCTGTATGAACCAACAAGACTGTCTGGCCCTGTCTTCCTAGCCCAGGCTGGTCCCCTGGCCATGTGGTCATCCCCTTCCTCTTGCTCTCCACCATCCCTCTTGGGCCTGCATCCCCCAACTCCCCTCCCCATCCAAATGCTTCCTGCCCTCTGTATCTCATTCACCAAGAAATGCCTGTTCCTGCATTTCACCCATTTTCTTTTTAGAGTGTTTTGTGTGTTCCCCTTCACTGAGCATGCTCTCCCCCTCCCCATGCGCATCTCCATTGACCTCCTTTCTGTGGTCACCTCTCACCAGTCAGCTCTTTCTTGCCTCTGTGTCTTTGCACTTACGTGGCTCAGCAGGAAGGGCCCTTCTGGTTCTCTGCAGAGCTGGTTCCTTCTTTTTGAATTACACCCCCTCAAAAGCCCAGCCCCAGAGCTCCCTGTTATCTTTGGTTGCAGACCCCCTACTTGACTCCTGAATTTTCAGCACTCCTCAAACATGTTTTCCCTGCTAGAACATAAAACTCTTTGAGGGCACAGACTAGTGGGCACCTAGATGTTTGATTAACAAATGATTGAAACAAATGAATGCATCCTGAAAAAGATCAACTAGGTTCCAAAGCCTTCCCAAAGAAGGGCATTCAAGCTGTACTTGGAAAGTAGACTGACTATGTGAAGGTAGCAGATATATAGGTAGGTATACAACAATGGGAGAAGGAAGAGACTCATGTCAGGGCAGTCTTATTTAGAAAGCTCTGGAATGCAGGTAGGCACGTATGTGTCTGCACTGGGTTCTGTCAGGGAAATAGGGATAAAGAATAAGCTTTGGGGAGTAAGGAAACTCTTATAAGTGGGGGTGGGATGTGATCATTATGGCAACAGCGCAGTGTCTGGTGGAGGAGTAAGAGGGTGTTAGAAATTGTGAAGAAGTGAAAAGATCCACACCCCACTTCCTGACGCTGATTATTTTTTCCTCATCATTGACTAAGTTAATTAGTGCCCCAGGTTGAAACAAAATATAAGTACAAGCTGGAGTTGTTTGTTTAGCCTATACGTTCATTCACATATTTGCAAACATTTACTGATGCCTGCACAGTGGGCTGTGGAAATCAGTGTTTGTGATAACTTTGCAATGCTGATTTTGCACACCTGAAATGAGATGCCATTTAGAGACTTAGATGTCGATCTTTCAGCCAGTGAAAACAAAACTGGCGAGTAAAACTTAGCTGCCCCCTTGGGAAGGAGATATATTTCATTGGGAAAATGTTGATTTCATTTTGCCCTGCTCAGTAACAGTTAGATATCTAGAGATGATTACTGATAAGAAGTTGTCACAAACACTGACAACTAATGAGGTGTGTGCTTCTTGTAAACAACTCCATGAGCTGGGTGGGAGCATGCACTGTTTTACTGTTGCCACCTTGGTTTCTGATGTGTCATTTGTTCCTTTTTCTTCTTCCTGAACCTACACACACCACCCCCTGCAGCTGTAGCATCCTTGCATGACTTATGGCGCAGATTTTGCCTTGCTTGAAGCCAAACTACAATGGCCGACTTCAAAATTTTTGTATTTATCTACACCGAATTCTAGTAAAATACTTCCATCAGCAAAGATATTGTTTGTTTTGCACAAAAAGAGTTACATTTCAGTCTTAAAACTAGGTCATATTATCATAACCACGAAAAAGGAAGTGGCTTTTTCAGAATATTGACGTCTATAGCTCTTGCTTATTGATAGGGAAGGGGCAGTTACCATGGTGATCTCACAGCCTCTGGAGGGATTGCTATCATGGCCTTTCCTCCCGCAATCCACCCAGCTGGAAAAACCCCTCTGAAAAGGATTTTCTTCCATAGAAATTCTTTGAGATAATGGAAATAAAAAGAGTTTGATTTCTGGAGTTTGGATGTGTCCACAGATTTGTTTTGCATGCTTCTCTCCTGTAATTTAAGAAAAAGCATTTACAATAAAGACAGTATATGTGATTTTCTCCAGAAATAAGGTTTAGGAGATTGTGTATTAATTATTCCAGAAATATGTTTGTTTTCAGACACAAAATAACCTTTGCTCTTATCCATGCGAGCTAAAGGGCTTGAAAACATACCACTTCAACCAGATTCTGGTCCAATGCATTTATCAGCATTTGGGGCTGTCAGAGTTTCAGCGTGTATTCTTAGTTGGAGACTACTCTCACAGGCATATAGAAATCTGCTCAAGTTGTGCTGGTGAGCGAATGACTTAATACTCATCCTCTGTATTCACAGGACAGGAACAGACCTGCTGGTGGTGGCTCTGAGTCCAAACTCGCTCACAGCACAGGTGGACATGAACACTACATGCAAAGGAGCTGGGCACACAGCGTGATTGTTTTGGAGGAAGAAGAGAGGCTTCACATCCCTTTTGACAGTTATATAGTAACCAAAGTACCTACTACTCAAGTGAATCATATGAACTGAATTAGACTTGTTACATAACTAGCATTTGAGGAAACCAAAGGAAAATCCTCGTGGGCTGGCAACTTGTTATGTCAAATGTAAGCATGCTCGTTTGGGGGACTGGGAATTGGAAATGATGAAATCCGAATGCGTCGTAAACCCAGATATATTATACACAGATAATCTTTTAATCGAGTTTTTAAAAGTGATACTTTCTAAGGGATGACTGAAATGCTTGTCCCGGTCAACTGGGACCTGTCTGTTTCCATGAACGGGATGGAGTCATCTGCATGGGCCATGTCAAGTTGATGGCTCTGGTGTGTGCAGCAGCTCTCCCTCTGCCAAGGGCCACCGATCCCTTAATAAACACCCAGCACCAGCCATGAGCACTGAGCCAGGAACTGACGTCAGAGAGTGTCATCTGAGACAGGGAGACCCTGCACCACACTTATATTTATGTTTTAATTTAAGAGTAATGTAATTGCAGTGACTCACTCTGCATGTTACTTTAATTGCATCAAAAGGAAATGAATTTTATTCTCAAAAGACCTTTCTTTAGATACTCCTGGAACTTTGTGCATAGAAAATTTGTGGCAAAGACCTATAAAATATTTACTGTGAGGAGAGAATTCAATTTCATATTACAGTTTAAATTGGGGCTAGGATAAAACTCATAAACGATGTTGATTTAAACTTTTTTTTTAATCTATCAAAAAGCGATCACATTTTATTCAGATTACTTAGTCATCTAGAGTGTGTCATAGGTAAGGAAATAAAGGAAGCAAGTTTAATTTCTGTGTGAAGCACTTCAATTATTTTTTTCTTTATCCTTATAGCCTACCATAGATTAAACATCTAATTTCAAGTCAAAATCAGATTCAAATCGGAATTTAAAATCAGCCTTAGACCTCAAGGGCAGCTCACACCCTGCACTCATATAAGTTGCTAAGAATCAACTAGAAAGAGGTATTCCTAGCAAAACACAGAAGGAATAGCTGTTCCATGCTATCATCAATTATTAGGGAAACGTGATTTTTTTAAAAAAATTGCTCATTAAGCCCTATTAGTAAATGTATCTTTGAACTCTGAAAGTTGAATAACTGAACAAATTAACAAGGCAAACAAGTTCCTGGCAGTTATATCTGACCTAAGTTAGAAAAGGATTGTAAATGCTTTGTTATTTACATCCTTCCTCCAATTCACACATCTTCCCAGAAAGTATTTTAAAAGACTCACAAAACATATAAATTCAAACTTTGCCTACTGTGACTCTAATGAAAGAGACCCATATATTCCTCAATGCCTGGCCCCCTACCCCTCTAGAAAGGCACTAAACTGCTAAGCATTGTGTAAAAGTTTAAAAATCTCGATTGGACATGACATAAACAAGCTGAATGATTCCACTAGTTTCTCTTTCACCAGTACAATAATGGCACTAAGTGCAGAATTTACCTTGTGTCTGAACAAGGCTCTTTTGAAAAGTTTAAACTGTTTTGCAGCATAGGTAAGATTAATCAGGAGAGCCAGTGCAAATACCAACCAGCAGTGTGTACCTGTGTGATGATGGTGACTCACTCACCCTCTCCCAGCCTCAGTTTCTCACTTTTCTTGACCACATAGAGTTGTTGAAAGGTTGAAATGAGGTTATGTAAATAGTTATACTTGTTTATTATTAAATACTAATGTCCATGTTTTTTGTTCTCTGTACACATGCACATAATCCTTTTATGGAAAGGAGAAGCATATGGACATTTCTTGCTCTTTTGGCATCCATATTGTTTTTCTGGCTATCTGCCAGGGTGTGTTTATTATGCACACGTTTTCTGTGTGCCCATAAGTGTTTTTGTACATCACTGCTTTTAGTCTATGACAAATATGTAAATTCCTGTGACCTCTGTGGCAGAGACAGTCCTAGGTGTCTTAGCTTGATTCCTATTTGAGGGACCTGATTAGATTCACATAGTTCAGCCCCAAATAAGTAGATAAAAAGTATTTTTAAAATGCTTTGGTTCATCTAAGTAAAATATTAGCCTTTTATAAGGACTGTGTAAAGGTCATCTAATTGTATGAATAAACTGTACTTTTGGGCATTTTAAGTTTTATGGTTTTGCACTTAACTATAAAAGTATCCAGACCCAGGTCCTAGTCACTGACCACCCCTTATTAGTAAATCTATAGTTTTATCAGATTTATTAGAAATTTTCACTGACCATGGAAGACACATTTTATAAGATTATGTACAGGATTGGGTTCATCTTATCAGCAATTTACCCAATTATGGGAGTAAAAAAGGAAGCAAGTGTATTTTTCTCCTAATTCTGGAATAGCTCCTGATTCTTGAAATTCTAACATAAAAATACATGTATGCAAATTAATGGACATTCAACATGAAGCTTTGTAAACATTATTAATCAAATTGAAAGGTGGCAGTACAACTATGTAAATATCGTAGAGAGGAAAATATATTTTGGATTCTGCATTTTATTTTAATTGCATACAGTAATTATAATTATGTTTGCTAGATTTGTTTCAATGAATAGGTTGAGTTAACCATGCTAGCAAAAGTCATCTGCATATAAATAATGGAACATTTACAAACCTTTTCTTACTTAGGTCAGATATAACTGCCAGAAACTTGCTTGCCTTGTTAATTTGTTCAGTTATTCAACTTTCAGAGTTCAAAGATACACTTACTAATATGGTTCAATTAGCATTTTTTAAAATAACTTTTCCCTAATAATTGATGATAGCATGGAACAGTTATTCCTCCTGTGCTTAATTGGTGAAATTGCACTGATATAGTTAACGGAATTAAACTGCTGAAAAATAACTTGGTCAGATTTATTCATTCAAGCTTTGAAGGCTGAGTTGCTATGGCACCCAAGATTAACTTTTTTGTAAGTATGTTTAATTTCAGTGGAAATATTGGCACATCTCTTTTGGCATTATGTAGATACAAATACAGTGGACCGTTTCCCTTTTTCTTGTCTTTTTTACGTTTAGCAAGTTGTTTTGGAATTCTTTTAAACATAAATGAAAAGGCACAAATTTAACATATTTAAAGAGAATGGAAAAAGTAGCAAAAAGGTTTCATTGAAAGATTACAATTTGTAAAATAACAAATATTTTAGTCATTTAAAAAAAATCTAGCTCTCCAACTTTTTAAAAAGATGGTGTCAAATAAGGAGTTAGTGACTCTTCGGTTTATAATTAGTCTTAAAGTTTAAAAGCAGGTTGCAGAATTGGGACAGTGGCAAATTCTAATAGAAAACTTTTGGTGTCATTTCATTACCCCAGATTCTAAAAGCATGTATTTTCTCTGTCACGAGACAAAGAAATTGCCAGGTCTCCTGAACTAGGATTGTTTCTGCCTTCAGAACATGGTTGGGTGGTGTTAGACTGCTGCAAGAAGAATTTTGTGAAAAAACAAGCAGAAAAATTGAATGCTCTGTAGGACCTTCAAAAGTCTCTTTTCAGGCATACTTTAAGTCTCTCAGGGCCAAGCAAGCCAGAAATCCTTCCTGACATAGCAGGTTTGTTCATGAGATGACCCAGGGCTGCAGGCCGCTCATTTTTGTCATTATGCTCCCACGACCTAAGGAATTCACTTTCCAGTGTCGTCACCATCAGCGCGTTCTTCTATAGGAATAATGTGAACTATAAAATCTGAAATGCTCCAGTGTCTGTGGAAATTTGAGAGCCTTGCCTTTCCCCCCTTTATGTAATATAAAGTGTTTTAACAAAAGCATGGTAGCCCCATACATTTTAAATGTCAAACTTGCACATAATGTACCTCCTAAGAATTTCAACTTCAAACTTGGAACTTGTAAAGCCACA
The DNA here is from genome assembly GCF_000164805.1 of Carlito syrichta. Lineage (NCBI taxonomy): Eukaryota > Metazoa > Chordata > Mammalia > Primates > Tarsiidae > Carlito > Carlito syrichta. The sequence goes on along the minus strand of NW_007247743.1, from coordinate 293,689 downwards.
AAACATCTTTAGAGGCTTACTGAAGCAAATAAACAATGTGTTTCAGAGAGACTTAGTGAAGAAATTGTTTTTTTAACCAGTGTTTCTCACGGTGCTTTTCAGGTGAGGATGGTGATGAGACTTTGGGTCACAGTTCAGGACTGCCATCCATGGGAAAGTTTGGAAGCAGGACTGCAGATTTTACCTGGAAAGCCAAAGTGGCTTAGATGAGGTGCTAGCTCTTCTTACCTTTGTGATTGCTATTTTAGGTTTTATGAAAATTGAAATCAGTTGCTATTTTAAAATATTTAAGTATGGTCCCTGGACCATAATAAGCATGATATCCTGTTTTAAAAAGGTAAGATTATAAATTACAGAAATGAGTGATCACTTCCTTGCTTTCACTTATTTCTGGTTTTAAAGTAGAAAAATTTACAAAACTATAGTTTTAAAAACCGTGGCAATCTCTATTCTATAACTATTATAATTTCCAAATTAAACAAATTTCTGATTTAATGTTAAATTTTGATTTTAAAATGTATTCTACTTTAGTTTCTACGGGTAATGATCTATCAAGATTCATAAACAATTTTATGTTAACATACTTTTTTATTCTGACATGACTATTGAATTTGACCTATGAATTATTTCTATGCATATTTTAATATTATTCCCTTTTGTTTTAGAGCGCTAGACTGTATCCAGGAAAACCCGTTTAGATCCGAAATAACATTTTTTTCTAACTTCAAAAAAAATTAACTTCCATTTTAAAAATATAATCTGAATTTAAATTAAAACCCTAAGTTAGAATTCAGTTCCATTCTTTAGCTAGCTGAAAGAAATCTTAGGGAAAAAATTGTACCAAATTGCTGGTAATTTGCATTAAAGAGGGTGAAACTAAATTTTTTGTTTAAGTCAGTAGACATGACGGTGTTTCATTAAAGTTAAACAGTAGAGAGCTCTGATTTTAATTTAGTCAAGATTATGTCTTTACATAGAAGCTTTGTTGAAATACCTGGAATTGACAATAATGTTCTAGGTACTGTATAAATCTGGATGAAATTACTCATGTACTGTCTTATTTCATAATATTGGTTCAACTGTTTTACAAACAAGAATCTTTATATCAATAAGTCTTTGTTATATACATCTCATTTGTGTAGTCTAAGCAACAGAAAATGAGCATAGCTGTAACATTTGGGGAGCCTCCTTGTAATTTGGGGTTAGGGACTCTGCTTTCTAAAGAATTAATTTCATAGATCCATGCTCTGTGGTAAATTGTTGCAAACTAATATAGTTAAAGCTATGTCTTAAAAACACGATACATACTGTTTAAAGCATTAGCTTAAATGAAAAATAATATTTTACATTAGTGTAGTTGTATTTATTTAATTCAGTAATGAAATTAATTTGGAGTAGTTGGCCTACTGCCTTTGCAGGTTTCTGTGACTCCCTTGCTGAGAAAGTGTGATTCAAACACCAGAATCATTTTTTCTCATCTGCTAAATCTCATGTTTAGACTATGGGCAAGTTTTCATGGCAGATTTAAAACAAATTTAAAACAAATATTCTGTGATAATATTTGGAGTCTGGGTGATGTCTAGGCTTACATAACTAGAACCAAATATGAGTCTGAGTTCATGGACTTTAAAGCTATCAAATATACATCATTTTGGAATGCTACTTTAGTTTTTCTTGTATTTTTGAAGTTTAACTCTTACACTGCTAATTATGACCCCTAGAAACTAACTGCATTTAGATACAGACTCTTTTCTGTTTTATTAATAATTAACAAGGACTAAATGGTATTAGAATTTAGGTTTAAAATTAAGCACATTCACAAATTGTTTCAAGTTCTTCATGTTTTCTCCTAGAGAAGAAATGTCAACTCTGTGATCTGTATGTCTTGTTCAATGCTCATTTCATTTATAGCCTAATTTATCCCCCCAAATAAAATATATTCTCTTAGATTGAGTTGCTTTGGTAACATTTTAATGATTACTTGTTATAACCTGGATCTTACTGTTTGTAAAGTCCTTTAAAAGTCAGTTATCTGCGTTACTACTTTGAAATTAAGCTGTGAAGTGATTTTTCTCATTGTTCCAAGAGGGAACCTAAAATCCTGATTCATCAGATTATCCTACAGGCAACATATGCCTACTTTGATAGGTGATGTGTTTCTCCTTAGTGGCCTGCTTTGCAAGCTTTCCACTAAATGTTTAGAAAAAATCATTATAGTTTTTCAGGAAAAGAAAGTGACTTTATCAGCCTGCATCAGCCATAAGAAGTAGGACTGTGTAGAAAAGACCTGTCATTTGAACTTTTCTTCCCAGCCTTCCAATTCAAGAATTTCACGTATTCTTGCAAAATGGGCTGTGTCCAACCTTCTGTCGTTGGAAGAATGGAATAAAAAATGGTTCCAAGACGGTTCTTCGAAAATGGAGCCCAGAATCGTCTTACATCAGAAAACAAGCAACAAGCAAATGATGGCTTCACAAGCAAGCCCAAGGTCACTGTGTGGTCTCTACTCTGGACTCCGCGTTTCCGAGCGCGTTTGTTGATTGCACCCGTGGTCAGCCGGGCTCTCGCGCTGGTGGCTTTCGGGACGTGGCCCGAGATGTCGCTTTCCTGTGTGATCCCTGCGTGGAAAACAGGCCCTGGGGCGGACGGCAGCAGGACTTTCGTCCCCGGGCCAGGCAGCCTCGCCTTCCCCACCCATCCAGCCACCCTCCCGCCCACGAGGGGCGTCTGGCGTCGCGCTCCTCGCGTCCGGGCCCGCGGCGACCTTGGGGTGTCTTGCCCCTTGTGGGGCTCCGTGACTGCTTGGCCCGCGGCAGCCGATCGTACGCCGTACTGCATGGGTGCTGCTCATGGGGACAGTATCGAGGTCCCCAGAGCCTTGAAGCCACGCTCTGGAGTCTCCTCCCGCCAGGGAAATCTGGGAACGTGGAGAGCCTACATGCAGCCACGGCCGCACTCTGCGATCTGCTAGACACAAGGCCAGGCACGCCCCACGCAGCATGCCTCCCACGCGCTGTGCCACCCACACGGCACGCCACCCACGCACCGTGCCACCCCAAGCACCGTGCCAACCGCGGCCAAGAGGCGGGGCACGGGGCAAGAGGAAGAGGCAGGGCGCGGGGGCCCCGGTGTTTCCACGGCCCTGGGGG
>NW_007247743.1:280287-290357 GCF_000164805.1 Carlito syrichta | reverse complement strand
CCTCTCCATAGTATTTTATCTCAAAATTGGGGGGATCCTCTTCCATTAAATGACTCTTGCCCTCCCTTAGGTGCTGGATGGTGAAGGTTCTCTGTCCTCCCTCATTTCAGCAAGAAACTTTGTTTTTCAAAAACCAAGCAAAAAGATGCATCAGTTTTGTTGCAGAAGACAAGCAAGCGAAGATGATCAGTTTTGCCTGTGTCTGTGATTTCAATGACGTGGAGTTGTTTTTGCATGTTGCTTGCTTGCTTTCCTGGCGATGACGTGCATGGCAGTCCAGGTGGCCAATGTACAAACGATGTGAGCTGGACTTGCTCAAGTCATTGAATGCAGCCTGGGAGGTTCCCAATTCCTCAACTGTCTGTCGATTGTGTCACCACTTTGGTGCTAGAGTCTGGCTCTCAGTGTCTCCATGTAGCCTACCCCCTGCCTTTTTTTTGCGTGGAACAGGCCTCTAAGACTGAAATCAACCCACGTGCCTCTCAAGACGATGCTGGAAAACCTTGATAATCCCAGCCTGCCTTCCACTCTACTATTCTTTTAACTCCTGTTTCATTTCCTCCCTTGTTATCGCTGTTTTCTTTTAATAATATATATTTTTATTTTAAAGTTGTGGGGTACAGTTAAGGGTTAGGTATACAAATATTATTGTGCAAGCACACTTGTTGGTGAGGTGTGCTCCCCCAGTCCCCAGACAGATATTGATTACCGTTAATCTCACCTCCCTTCCCCTCCCCCCCATAGTTTCCCAGTACCATCAGTCATTTTCTTATAGTATTGCATTGGATGTTCAAGGTCCATTATATGAGTGAGAACATGTGATATTCGGATCTTTGTTTTTGTGAGAGGTCACTCAGTATTATAGACTCTAGTTCCATTCAGGTTGCAGTGAAATTCATGATTTTGTTCTTTTTTATGGTTGTGTCGTATTCCATCGTGTATATGTACCACATTTTTTAAATCCAGTCCTCTTTTGATGGGCAGCATGGTTATTTCCAGGTTCTTGCTATTGTGAACAACGCTGCGATAAACATACGTGTGCAGGGAGATGGAATTTAATAGTGATTGGTGAAAATGAATACACGAGATAAAATGTAACATCGTGAGTACTGGCCACTATACTTATCGTTAACCTATTTTTAGAGTGCAAATTCTCATAGTTGCAAAAAGGCATATTAAGAAGTGGATTGAAATACTACATTCTAGAACTTCACACGGGTCTTTTGGAAGAAATATCTAGTTTTCTTTAAGCACCTGGTTGTGCACATGAAGTCACATACCACAGCAGAATATATTGGTGGTACTGATAGTTGTTTTGGAGTTTATGTTCAGTCCTTCTCGGTGGATCCTGGGTGCAACCTTAGACCCCCAAATAGCTAGAGAAGAGATTTTCTTGGTGCCTGTCCATTGCCACTGGTTACGTGTTACACTGTGATCCACCTTGGAACCTCACAGTCACATCTGTCATTGTTCCATGCGGATTCAGTCAGTCCACAAGCACAGCTCTCCAGGGAGAAAGACTGTAGCAGACACTCCCCATCTCTAGCTCATATTCTAGATTCTACACTGGATTTTCCAGGAACCCTGTGTGTTCGGCCATTATTTAAATCCTAATTTACATGGCTTACTAAGTCTGAATCAGAAATAATCTATTATGGTTTTGAAAATATGAGTGGACTTAATATGGCCAATGGAACAGAAGAATGTGTTTAATCTGGATTGTCTTGAAAATTCGGGGCACGTTGTTGCTATAGTTATGGTGTGATGTGTTTGTGATGGAGAGAGGTACTTTGTGAAAAATTAGTTTTGTACGTTAAGCTACAAATCTGCCAATGGGATGCAAGTCTCTCTCTCTCTCTCTTTCATATATATATATATATATATATATCTTTCTCTCTCTGTGTGTGTGCATGTATAGCCTCTGTATGAAAAATTCTGAGGTTGAAAAAGGGTGTCCTGTTTTGATGGTAGCTCAAAGAAACATATCCTTACACATAGATTGTATGTGATTCAATTCAGTGGGAAATAGCTGTACAGTTGCTTGATTGACTCAAACATCTGCTTCCAATTGCTTCAAAAGAGGTTTTAACCAAAATCTGTGGAAGAAATAACTTAAACTCTTCAGTGTATTTTGGTTACCAAAGAGTAAGAATTTCACACTGTTTTAGTTTATCAGAGTGTGTCCTTATAAAATTGAACAGTCCATTCATAGCCCTGCTATAACTTGAATTATCATTTTTGATTTTTACCATATGTTTTGCATATTTATTTTTAATTTTAAAGATGTGGGGTACAATTCATGGTTAGGTACATATGTGGTCATAGTGCAGGTAAAGTTTGGGTACCCTAGTTGGTGTTATGTGTCCCCCTCCCTCCCCCACAGTGTCCCACTACTGCCAATCCCTTTCTTATAGTATTATGATAAACATTCAGGGTTCACTTATGAGTGAGTACATGTAGTACTCAGATCTTTGTTTCTGTGATAAACTACTGAGAATGATGGACTCTAAATCCATCCAGGTTGCTGCAAAGCCCATAATTTTGCTTTTTCTTCATGACTGTGTTATATTCCATTGTGTATACATTTTGCATATTTCTGGTAGGACTTTATAATCATTTAATTCTGTATGATTTGTAGTAATTGTTTCCATAGTAAGGAACCCCTACATGTAACATCACAAATGTATGTAACATAAAATAGGAACTTTCATTCGTAGAAGAAAACTAGTCTTCACTGTGACTTTTCCTTTTATTTGAATTCAGAGTTAACATTGCCTCACCGTGCATGTGTGGCCTTGCAGCAGGTGTTTTCTGTGCACGTGCAGACAGATAGATGTGTTTCTGGAAAGACTAGTGCTCACATTTTGCAGCATTAGGAGCCTTGCTATTTGAAAAACATTTAGTTATGATGTTTGTTATGCTGAGAAAAATGGTTTTAACAAACACTGACAGATCGCTTTGTAGCAGGCCAGCTCTTCAAGTGATTCATTCAAAAGGACAGTATTTTATAACAGGTGTAAAGTCAAAGGCACTTAGTGAAATATTTGGCCCATGGTTTTCCATGAATAGTTTGTTTATGAAGAGTTCAGTATTCAGGGAAGATGGAAAAACAGTCTGTGGCAGCTAAAGTAATAAAACTGAGTTAATCCCAAATTGATAATCTAAAGTCCTTTAATATTACTTGTTGCAATCAAGAAACAATCCCCCTAGTCTGTCATCTCTTTTCAGCTTATAAGTAACAATTCTGAGGTTGTTCATGGAGACTTCCCGTTGCTAGGAAATACAAACTTGCTCAGTTTTGGTACTATAAGTCATGATGGTTACTGGAGCCAAGGGGAAGTCTGTCCATGTCCAGTAAGTTCTCTTTGGAGCAGATCTGTCAGGCTTGTCTCCTTTTTGCCCCAACACATTTGTCACTGGGCAAAAATGTGCACCAATGGTAGGGCTTGAGTGTGAGGTGTCAGGATTCCTTCAAGTAAAAGTTTCTGCTCAAATTAAAATTTAAAATACAGTCAGTAAAACGTAAGAAAAAACGAGGCCTTCTCAAATCCTTTGGGAAGCAGGTCAATGATAAATATATAAATAGGAGCCAAAAGTTTCATTTTGGGTAATATCTGTTGAGTGACATAATTATTTTCCCTATAATAGTTTAAATCACATACTAAAAAGGACACCCCCAAACCAGAATTCACTTATAAAAAATTGTGGTTTGTTCTTACATGTTCAAAGTACTCTCTGTTTGATGCAATATGCCTGTCAAGAACTTTTGCCACTGCTCAAATCAGTTTTTAAACTCATCAATTTTAATGACTTTTTTGCTTCTGTTGGTTTTGTTTTGTTTGTTTCACCTCTTCCCTTTTCCCTTCACCTCTTTCCATTTGAGGACTTTTTTCATCCTGGGAAACAACAAAAAGTTGACGAGGTTAAATCAGGCGAATAGGAAGGATGGGGCACAGGATCATACCCCGTTTGTTGGTCAAAAACTGCTGAAAACTCAGTGTGGTCATGGCGGAAAAATCAGTCACCTGTTTATCACAACTCTGGACATTTCTTCTTCAAATCATGATGCAACCATCTAAATACTTCCAGATCAAAATTTTGGTTGATCATTTGATGCAGAGGAAAAATTCCACGTGTACTACATGGGGGCCACCCTTCAAAAGAGAATTTAGTTTTTCCTTTTTGGGTTTTTTTGTTTTATTTTATTTTTCGATTCCTTCACCTATGTCTCTTTTTTAGACTTTTTTTTAACTCTTCGAAAATGTTATCTTCAAAACTCAATTTGTTACTTGAATAACATTATTTTCCCCTAAAGAAAATTTTCTACAGTATTTGACTGGGTTGAGATATTATGTGTTTGCACCCAATCTCTAGCCTTAAGAGCTTGTTCTCTTGGGAAAGGCAGATACTTGGGCAACCATGATGACTTATTCCGAGTTCGGTGCTCTGGGAGTGCAGGGAGAAACCCTCCCTTATCCATGGTGCAGGGCTGGGAAAGTGCTATCAATGAAGGCCTCCCATTGGAGGTGACTCTGAAGGCGTACACACATCAGTCAGGCAGAGAGCAAACCTTGTGGTGTGAGTGGCTGGGGGACCACCAGCATCTGCAAAAACTTGGCTGTGAGAGATGAGAGCACCATCGCTAAGTGAGAGAAGTTCAGCCTGGCTAGAGTAGAGAGGAATTACACAAACTTATTATGGAAGCAATACTTGTTCATTGTGTAAAATTTGAAAAATACAGGAAAAGAGAAAACATGCCATGGCTAGCTTCAAACCTCAGAGTTTATTGCTGTGAACATTTGTTGCATTTTTCTCATCCCCTACATGGGTATTCATAGAACAGCATGTTTGCTGTGATCCCATTTGGCTTAGACCATAGATATGTGTACAGGCATAAAATGCATTTACATATACATGTGTGAAAATATATCAAGTCAAGTTGGAATCATGCTTACATGTTATTTGTTACCTGCTTTTTAAACATTACGATATACTTAAATATTTTTAATGTCCTTGGATGCAATCATATTTGAAGTAAGCTATTGAGTTGCAGCGGTTCATTTCTGTGATAAAAAAAATTCTTGATCGGGTGTGGTTGCTCAAGCCTGTCAACCCAGCACAGTGGGAGGCCGAAGCGTGAGGAATGCTAGAGCCCAGGAGTTCAAGACCAGCATGGGCAATGTGGTGAGACTTCTTCTCTACAATAAATTTAAAAAATTAGCCAGGTGTAGTGGTGTGTGCCTATAGTTCCAATTGCTTGGAAGGCTGAGGCGGAAGGATCGCTGGAGCGTGCCACTACACTCCAGACTGGGCAACAGAGTAAGACTCTCACTCAAAGAAAAAAAAAGAATAATTCTTAAAACTAACCATCTTGATGCTTCTCTGCAGGAAGAATGTTTCTTGAACCAGAGTATGTGAGTATGACACGCCATTTCCTCACATTTTTGAGCCATTCTGCATCCCAGATAAATGGAAGTGTTACGATGTCCTTCAAAAGATGATCAACTATTAATCGTTTAGGTAGGTACACCCTGCATTTTGAGGGAGCTTATATGTGACCCTGACATTAATAGACCATTAACCAAAGAGCAGCAGTCATTGATGTGTTGTATTTTGGGAAAAGACAACTTTCAGAACAAAATGTGTACCTCAGAAAAAAATTCAAAGTTAAAGTCATATGCTTATGTGTAACGGAAACATTATCAGGCATATACATGGTGTGATTTCTAGAAAACAGATGCAGGCATATGTTAACATTGAAAGATCACCAGGTGAAGATGACCCTCTACCATGGTTTAGATTGCAAATATGCTTTATGCCACTGTAAGATCAATTTCTAACTGTATTTCTGTATATATTTTTCAACTGTTTAAACTGTACATAAATAGGAATAATTTCTGTTATTTGAAAATAACCCCCTGGGCTCTATTAATTTGGGCTCCAGTTATTTATACAGTAATCCATAATATTCTGAAATCTGCCTTGATATTATCTAAAAAGCAGATTCGCCGAGTATGAGATGTCTTTATTGTCTATAAGTGAATATTTTGCTGAAAAATTCCCCAGAACCCAGCACCACGGCCATTTCCAGAACCTTTTTTGGCAAGTGAATGCTTTCTAAGTAGTGGGTGCTAAGTGATATTTATTCGTCATTATTTTCCAAGTCCTGCTTATCAGCCCCTTCAGCAGTGTCACTCCAAAATAAAATGATTAAGTTAGTTTTTCAGAATTTAGTATAAAAATTCCTATCACTGACTCACGGATTTCAAAATGTTTCAAAATGAGAAGATAGAATTAGATTTTAATATCTAGGATGTCCAAAAATTAATAACACATCTTGAAGAACCATGATTTTTCAGAGGAAAAAAAGGGGAATTTGCTCTCTATAATAACACCTTCTATACGTTTAAAGATCAGAAATGCTATGATTCCTAACTTCCATGTATGGGTAGTGAAACTAGTTTACCTAAGATCAGAGAGAAATGTCTTTGTATTTGTGCAGATAGGGAAAATAACACTGCCCATTGGTCACGTGCTACCATAATTTACAACTTTTTTGTAGTTCTAATTGTCGACACTGGTCTAACTGTAAGTCAGGTCTATCAGTCCCCAAACTTCTGGAATTCTCTCAGACACGCAAGTATAGGTGCTCTGTTCCTGTTGTCTTCTCCTTCATGTCTGTGAAAGCAAGTTGTTTCTCCAGTAACTCACACTCTAGACTGGCGAGAGGATTTCCTCACTCCTGTTGTCTGTGTGGTTCCCTTCCTGGGACAGTGGAGGGTCAATGTGAAAATGGCAGCCACATACCTTGTTGCTCGTTTTAAAATAATACATAGATGCTGGTTTTAAATTTGGATGGTATATTTCTTTTTTTAAATTGAGTCAAGGTTCTTTATATATATATATTTATTTACATATTTATTTATTTATTTTTTGAGTTGGAGTCTCACTCTGTCACCCAGACTGGAGTGTAGTGGCCACTCCCGGCCACCGCACCCTCGACCTGCTGGACTCCGGCGATCCTTCCGCCTCAGCCTTCCAAGTAGCTGGAATTGCAGTTGCGCACTACCACACCCGGCTAATAATTTGTTGATTTATTGTAGAGATGAGTTCTCGCCAAGTTGCCCAGGCGGGTCTCGAACCTGCGAGCTCAGGCAATCCACTCATCTCAGCCTCCCAAAGGCGCAGGATTACAGGTTGAGCCACCGAGCCCGGCAATATATATTTTATTTTTAAGCATAAGAAAAATATTTTAACCTATACTGAGAAATATGACAAAAGAAGAGTTTTTCCATACTAAAAGTTTAATATGATATTAAAGAAAGTCAGTCATGCATGCTATTGAGAATGTCTATAATTTCTTTTACAGAACTATGGGAGATTCGGACTAGATGTGGAAATATTTTTCTGAATTTTTTTTTGTATTTCCTCGGACTTAACCTCTTCTCAAAATTGGAGTTTTTATGAAATGAACTATCATGGCTAATGGCTGAAAAGTTATAAATGAATGATTATGTTGTAACACATATGAATTGATGGTTTCATTATGAGTCTTTCAGATTAACTTCTTAAAATGTTCCACCACAACAGTCTTATAAATTCTGTTTAATTACGTCTGTAAATATCATATGCGTCATAGCATCCAATAAAGAAAAATCAAATTGTCTTCAGGTTGTATGTGTCCTTTTTTCCATGAGTCAATGTATGTGTCCTTTTTTTCCATGAGTCAAAAGGATGTTTATTCCACAGCAATAAATTGTCACTTGTTAATAAAGTCTGAATTAAAGTGACTTATCTACTACAGAAACGGTGACTTTTCAACTTTGGTGGGTCTGGTTTAGTTTTCTGTGGCCAAGATGGTGGCCTCCTGACAGAGCTTCTGGAATGTTTTTCTCATTCTTCCCTCTGGCTGCAGCAGGGTGAACTCTCTTCTCAAAATCACTTCCCCAGAGTGTGTCAGGACCGAAGCCTTCCTGCTTCCTCTTTTTCTAGATGGACTGCATGAGCCTGTCTGTTATAAACTGGCCACATTCTAGCTGCCGTGGTAGGATTTTTTGCTGTGATGTTGCAAAGCAAATATTTTTTTTCCTTTACTGGGTAGATGAGAAGAAAAACAACAATAACAACAACAAGGGGCAGTGACAGGAGGAAACATCCCTGTGGGGACATTGCCAGTTCCTCTTGTGTCTTACTCAGATACATCTGGCCTTCACTATCATTGCAGACAGCCCAGAAAGCCCAAAGAATACCCCCCAGGGCCCTTTCACCATCCCATCTCCCCTCCCACAGTGCCAGAGAAGCTTCCTCTTGTAGGTTCCAGAGAGCGTCTCCACTCTGCAAAAGCAGAGAAACAGGCTGGGCATGTTTTTCTTTCTCTGAAAACAATAAAATAAAGACGGATGTTTTCCTATGATCACGAATGTATGTGTTCCTTTACAACTGTAATTTTGAAAGTTGTGTCCTGTTTATTTTTGCCAGGAATCTGGAGGAGGATACAGAAGGTGGCATCTGTAAATTGCCAGAAATGTGGAGGCAAAGGAAGAGCACTTTATCATAGGTTCTGGATATCCTTGGGCTGAAATAATGAACCAAATCATTTGTTAAGGATAAAAATACAGTCTGCCCTTGGATTAAAAATAGAAAAACCTTGTTGGTATAGGAAGGGAAAAGGTGTAGTTTGTCAGCAACAAGTTTGGAAAAGAATTAGGGAGTCCAGTTTGCTTACTGTACAGGACATTCTGCGTTTAAGAAGCCAAAACTCAACACGCACCTTGGCTTTGATCTTGTCCTCCACTCAAGTCTCAGGGCATCCTGCAAGAGCTCAGGTCTTATGTGGTTCATCCCACAGAGCAGGGAACGTTCAGTGGTTGACCACCCCTTGGCCTATGATGGACTCTGGTTGAACATACTGGTTTTAGTTTAACTAATTTGTTATTGCCATTTTATCTTTTGTATATTATATTTCCATTTGTTGGGTATTTTAAGACTGTTTTATTGGCTATTTTAGTTTTGCTTTCTTTGACTCTGTTTTTGAAATAACAAGAATGAAAATAACGGTAAGGACCATCTACACACGAAGTGCTCATTTTGGGAGCCTCATTCCACCGCTAGTTAGTCTTGCAGCCTCCCACAGGAAATACCCTCATCTCTTCCAAAATCAGCAGATTGCATTTAATACTCAACTCAGTCTATGGCACAAGACATGCCGTGACAATACACTGTCAAAGATTTCCTTATCTCTTTTTGCATGAAACAACTATTCCATGTTGTGAAAATAAGAAAATAGTGGCAAGAAGGTACTTGAGAGATGTTAAATATTCCATTGGTTCTGGGCCTAATAGAGAGAAAGAGAGAGAGAGGTGTCAAATGACTACTGAATTCAAAAACCCCCACTACTACCAGTGACTTCAGCATAATAATAAGCCTGCTTCTTGTGACAACATGAATATAGAAGCAAATTAAGTTTTCTATTGTTTGAATTATATGATTTCTTCAGGAAAAAATATGATTGGAGAACCATGTGCTAGGCAACCAATTGATATCATCCAAGTTAAGGAAAACAAACCTGTGTCCGTTAGAAAAAGAAATGAGAACTAAGATCCAGGTCTTTATTTACCTCCTGGGATTTAAATCACATGATCTAGAAACTCCAGTGAGATCCCAGAGGATTCAGACAGGTTTACTGAAAGCCCTTTCTCATCTGCTTGCCGGTAGTGCATGCACATGGTTTCTGGCTACCTCGCATCCCTGGCCCCACATTCTAGAAAGAGTACTGCCATTTGTTCAGAGAATTCCCTCTTCCCACTGCATGTGGTTCTGGAGGGGCAGACAGTCCATCCCTGTTCAAGTGTTAGCCACAGAGATGACTGTGGCCCAGACCTAGCCAGGCATCTAAGAATAGAAAGTCAGGATGCCTGTGCAGAAACAAGACATGGTTAATCTCAGCCTTGTCAATCACACTAAATTCCAAAGGACTGGCTCACAGACTTTTCACCTGTTCCAGGTACATCTGAGGCCACGACTGACAGATGTCAGTCAGACAGACTGACAGATGTAACAGACTGTGTTAC
>NW_007247743.1:242355-280241 GCF_000164805.1 Carlito syrichta | reverse complement strand
TAGCCAGGCATCTCAGAATAAAAAGTCAGGATGCCTGTGCAGAAACAAGACATGGTTAGAATCAGCCTTGTCAACCACACTAAATTCCAAAGGACTGGTTCACAGACTTTCACCTGCTCCAGGTACATCTGAGGCCATGACTGACACACAGACTGTGTTACCTTGAGCAAAAATCTCTGCCTGAGGGGTAAGGACACGATGCCAAAGAAATTATGATGGAGTTTTTAGGCAGATATGAGATTTGGAGAATCTGATTTATGCTCCTGAGTAAAAAGTAGTAGAAAATATTCATATATGGGCAATGATATAGAAACGCTGTCACTTTTATGAATATACTAATTAAAGGTATTTAACAGAAAAATGAGAGAGAACAACAATGAGGAAGTCATAGATGGAAGGATTATGACTTCCTCATTCTTGCTCTCTCATTTTTCTGTTAAATAGAAACAAGTTAAATAAAAAGATATACATCTAAATATCTTGAAAACACATTTCATATTGTAAAAATAAGAAAATAATGATGATCATAAATATGACTTAAATTGACAAAAACTTGAGTAGTAGATTTGTCAAAAGGAGTTCAGAAGTTCTAAATTCTTCATTTTGAGGATAAAGGCATATAAATCATTCTGCTGTTAACCTGGAAAGTTCAATAATGGTTTTAAAAGCCTCCAAAAAATCGCTAAACACTAATAGAATTAAAAGCACATCTATACTAGACTCAGTTTAGTAATTCATTCCACAAACATTTATTGGTCTCTGTTATGGGTCAGGCACTGGGCCAGAGTCTTAGGTGCAAAGTCAACTGAAAAACAGTCCCTGCAAAGCAAATGAAAACAAAAAAGAGGAAGAAATAAAAAAGGCAAAGAAATAAAAACAGGGTAAAGCAAGACCAAACACAAGGCAGTAAATTAGTTAATTAGACAAACTTCGGTTGGGTTAAGAGTCAAAATCCAATTAAAAGCTGTTTTTCAGGAAGAATCTTGAAGTAAGTTGACCTAGAAAGGTTAAAATCTGAAAGTGGAAAAATGCGTTAAGCAAAAATGAAGTCAACAGGCCAGAATTCATATCAGACAAAGTAGAAGATGAGGGAAAAACAATGCATTCAATTTTGACAAGAGGAATAGATCACGGTGAAGGTATGACAGTTAAATCCTTGATGTTCCAAATGTGCAGTATTAAAATTTACAAGCAAAAACTTACAAATGCAGAAGAGATGAAAACAGAAGAGTCAAAGAAGACCTTATCACCCGCCTTCAATTTGGTAGATGAAGTAGACCAGAGTAAAAGACTACAGGGTATTTTAATTATATAAGTAATAGGTTTATGCCAACATAAATCCATTTTACAACTTTTTGTCACTACAGAGAACATACTACCTTTCAAAGTATACACAAGCAGTTGATCATATACTAGGGCACAAAGAAAACTCACAGTAAATTCCCCAAAGAAAAAATTGAAAAAGCACCATGTTTCCTGACCACATCCCAAATTAATAACCAACATTCTAACTACTTGGAAATAAAAAAGCACCCTGCTTAGTAACTGTGAAACCAAAAATGAAAAATGTAAAAGCAATTACAAAATGTTTAGAACATGAGATCACTGACGTGCTTCAGCCAAGATTTTACTCAGAGATAAATTCGTAGACTTTAAATCTTTTAAAGAAGAAAGATGAAACTAGAAGAATCCTGCAGAAATAGAGGAGGAAAAAGCTCAAGAGCAATGGAAAATAAAAGTAGAAGGTTCCAAATGAGAAAAATAAAACTATGATGAAAAAGAATTTTTTTCATGAAAATAAAATAGTTCTTCGTTTTCTTTTATAATGTCTGTGTCTGGGATGGTGAGGCTATGGTTTTATGTAATTATGATATCTGCAATTAAAGACCACATCATGGCTGTGCTTACATTGGCTAAGACTGTCAAGGTCCTTTCTTTGAGGGGGAGGAAATTTTGCAAAACCTAATGGTTGGCCCCATAGTCTTGATAAGCAAAGCTCTTTGTTATTAGGATATTTTATTCCACCATTTTAATAACAGTCTTTAGTTTGCTTGAAATCCTTTAGTTTCTTGCTGGGGTCTACTTGGCTACCATAAGTATTTTATTCACCATGAACTCTCATAAGATTCATTGGCTATAAAAAAATTACTTCAAAAAAGTTTGATCATTTGGAACATCTACCTACTTTTTTATCTTTTTGTCTTTTTTTTCCTTCCATCATCAGTATTTTCTTGGATCCAGAAGGACAGGGAACATTGGTTCATTTTGTTTACTACCAATTCCTCAGAGCCTAGAGTAACTAATGCTTGGCCTACAGAAGACTTTTCAAGATGCTGTTGAAGGAACAGAAAAAAGGACACACAGGCCTATCCCTCGATCATCCCTCCACACTCATGAAGTTGTACTTCATTTCTGAGGACATTTCAGGAACCGAAACAGTTCTTCACATAGGCTAAACCTCAGATATGGGCATTGTTTCTGTGTCTTCCAGTCTTGTTTCTCCAGGTAGGTTTCAAAGCCATCTATTTGTGAAGCAGCTCTGACAATATTGTATAGTTAAAATGTATGTGTTTAAAAACAAACAAATATTCATGCAACACTGTTCTTTTAGGGGTGATGGGGTTGAGGATAAATCTTCTTTATTTCGCTAGACTTCTCTGTTGTTTGGAGTTTATTATTATTTTTTTAATAATCAATTTTTTTATTATGATGTTGTGGGGTACAGTTAAGGGTTAGGTATACAAATGCGTTTCTTTCAGGCACCCTATTGATTAGAGGTACTTCCCCATCCCCAGACAGATATTTGCTCGTTAATCCTATCTCCCCCCCCATAGTTTCCCACTACTGTCAGTCATTTTTTTATACTAATAGATTGGATGTTCAAGGTCCATAATATGAGTGAGAACATGTGATACTCGGACTTTTGTTTTTGTGAGAGGTCACTCAGTATTATAGACTCTAGTTCCCTCCAGGTTGCTGCAAAATTCATGATTTTGTTCTTTCTTATGGCTGTGTAGTATTCCATCGTGTATATGTACCACATTTTTCTAATCTAATCCTCTTTTGGTGGGCAGCATGGTTGCTTCCAGGTTCTTGCTATTGTGAACAATACTGCAATAAACATACGTGTGCAGGTGTCTTTTTGGTAGAGTGATTTGTGTTCTTCCGGATATATTCCCAATAGGGGAATTGCGGGGTCGTATGGGAGGTAGATATTTAGAGCTTTTAGGAATCGCCACACTGCTTTCCACAGAGGTTGCACTAGTTTACACTCCCACCAACAGTGTAGAAGTGTTCCCTTTTCTCCACACCTTCTCCAGCAGCTGTTATTTTTTATTGTTGATAATTGCCATTCTGACTGGAGTTAGGTGGTATCTCAGTGTGGCTTTGATTTGCATCTCCCTGATGATTAGTGAAGTTGAACATTTCTTCATATGTCTGTTGGCTGCTCGGATGTTTTCCTTTGTGAATTGTCTGTTCATATCTTTTGCCCATTTTATAATGGGGTTGTTTGTTTTTTATCTTTTCAGCACGTTTGAGTTCCTTGTATATCAAAGATGTTAAGCCTTTGTCAGACCTGGATTTGGCAAATACTTTTTCCCAGTCTGTAGGCTGTCTCCCTGCTCTCTTGATGGTTTCTTTGGCTTTGCAGAAGTTTGTCAATTTAATAAGATCCCACTTGTCTATCCTCTCTCTTATGACCTGTGGGTTTTGGGTTTTGTTCAGGAATTGGAGGCCAGTTCCGATTTCCATGAGGGTATGTTCTTCATTTTCTAAGGTTCTTATGGTTTGAGGTTTTACATTTAGGTCTCTGATCCATTTGGAGTTAATCTTTGTGCATGGGGATGGGTAGGGGTCCCGTTTCAATCTTCTGCATGTGGTCAGCCAATTTTCCCACACCATTTACTGAATAGGTTCTCCTCTCCCCAGTGGTAGGTGGTGGAGGCTTTGTCGAGGATGAGTTAGTTGAGAAATTGAGATTTTGCTTCTGGAATCTCAATTCTATTCCATTGATCTATATGCCTATTCCTATACCAATACCAAGCTGTTTTGATGATTGTAGCTTTATAGTAGAGTTTGAAGTCTGGTAATGTGAAACGCCCTGCTTTGGTTTTTTTTGCTGAGAATTGTTCTGGCTATTTTTGGACGTTTGTATTTCCATATGAATTTCTGCATTGTTTTTTCTAGGTCTGAGAAGAATGTTGCTGGTAATTTGATGGGTATTGCATTGAATTTGTAGATTACCTTAGGTAAGATGGACATCTTCACAATGTTGATTCTTCCGATCCATAAGCATGAGATGTTTTTCCACTTGTTTGTGTCAACTTAATTTCTTTGAGCAGTGTTTTGTAGTTTTCATTGTAAAGGTCTTTTGTGTCTCTGGTTAGGAAGATGCCAAGGTATTTCATTTTTTGTGGCTATTGTGAATGGAATTGTGTTTTTTATTTGGGTTTCTGTTTGTTTATTATTGGTGTAGAGAAATGAGATTGTCTTTTGTACATTTATTTTGTATCCTGAGACTTTGCCAAAGGTCTTTATCAGTGTAAGGAGGTTTTTGACAAATTTTCTTGGGTTTTCAAGGTATACAATCATGTCATCTGCAAAGAGAGATAACTTGACTTTCTCTTTTCCTATTTAGATACCTCTGATTGCTCGAGCTAGGACTTTCAATACTATGTTGAACAGGAGGGGTGAGAGTGGGCATACTTGTCTTGTTCCAGTTTTCAGGGGAAATGGTTCTAATTTTTGTCCATTTAGGAGTATGCTCGCTGTGGGTTTCTCATAGATGGCTTTTACTATTTTGAGGTATGTTCCCCGTATGCCTAGATGTTCGAGGGTTTTTATCAAGAAGGCGTGCTGCATTGTATCAAAAGCTTTTTCTGCATCTAATGATATAATCATGTGGTTTTTGTTTTGACATCTATTCATGTATTTAATTACATTTATGATTTTACGTATGTTTAACCAGCCTTGCATCCCAGGGATGAAGCCTACTTGGTCATGATGGATGATTTTTGAGATGTGTTGTTGAATCCGGTTTGCTAGGATCTTCTGAGAATTTTAGCATCTATGTTCATCAAAGATATTGGCCTGTAGTTCTCTTTCTTTGTTGGATCTTTACCTGGCTTGGGTATCAGTTTGATGTTGGCTTTGTAAAATGATTTGGGGAGAGTTCCATCTGTTTCCATCTCCTGGAACATCTTCAGTAGGATTGGTATCAGCTCCTCCTTAAATGTCTTATATAATTCTGCTGGAATGCCATCTGAACCAGGGCTTTTTTTAATAGGTAGTTTTCTTATTACGGAGTCAATTTCCTTGATTGTTATTGGTCTATTTAGGGTCTCAATTTCTTCTGGTTCCAACCTAGGTAGGTTGTGTGATGTCAGAAAGTCCTCCATTTCCTTAAGATTTTCAAGTTTGTTTCCATTCAAGTGTACATAGTAGTCTCTAATGATCTTTTGTATTTCTTCAGGGTTAGATGTGACTTCACCTTTTGTGTTTCTGATTGTGCTTATTTGGGTTTTTTCTCATTTTTTCTTGGTCAATCTAGCTAGGGGACCATCGATCTTGTTTATCCTTTCGAAGAACCAGCTTTTTGTTTCATTGATTTTTTTGTATTATCTTTTTGTCTTCTATGTCCTGGATTTGGGCTTTTATTTTGGTGATTTGGATTCTTCTGCTGAAACTAGGGTTTTAGTAGTCTTACTTTTCCAGCTTCCTTAGGTGGCTTGTTAGGCTTTTAGTTTGTGTTCCTTCCATTTTCTTCATGTGTGTTTGTAGGGATATAAATTCCCCTCTTACTGCAGCTTTTAAGGCATCCCAGAGATTTTGGTAAGATGTTTCTTCATTTTCATTTTTTTCCAGGTATCTTTTGATCCCTGTTTTGATTTCATCATTGACCCGGGAGTTGTTTAGCATCATGCTATTTAGTGTCCATGTCTTTGTGGGTTTTGGGGGACATTGTTGGTGTCAATATTTATTTTTATGTCACTGTGGTCTGAGAAGGTGCAGGGTAGAATTTCGGTCCTTTTAAATTTGCTTATGCTTGATTTATGTCCAATTATGTGGTAGATCTTAGAATACATTCCATGCAGTGATGAGTAGAATGTGTATTCTGTGGTCTTTGGCTGGAGTATTCTGTAGGTATCAATTAAGGCCATTTGATCCAAAGTCACTTTGAGGTTCCGGATCTCCTTGCTGATTTTTTGTCCTGATGATGTGTCTAGGGTTGTGAGTGGGGTATTAAAGTCCCTAGTTATGATGGTGTTAGAGTGAGTATCTTTCTTTAGTTTTCTTAGAAGTTGCTTTATGAAAGTTGGCGCACCTATGTTGGGTGCATTTATGTTTAGGATAGATATTTCCTGTTGATGGAGGGAACCTTTTATCATTATGTAGTAGCCCTCTGTATATTTTTAAATTTTTGATAGCATAAATGGCATTTTGTCTGAAATTAGGATCGTGACTCCTCCTTTCTTTTGTGTTCCATTTGCCTGAAAGTTTGTTTCCCATCCTCTTACTTTGAGTCTGTGTATGTCCTTTCTAGTGAGGTGAGTGTCTTGAAGGCAGTATATTGTTGCCTGGTGATATTTTATCCATTTTGCCATTCTATGTCTTTTCAGTGGTGCATTTAGTCCATTCACATTCAGGCTAATTATTGAAATATGAGAGTTCATCCCTTTCATAGAGTTCTTATAGTGTTCTTCCACTTGGTTCTTTTTTGTCTTTCTTTTGGTTTTGGGGTTGGTTCATGTATATTTTATTCTTTTCCCTGTACTGTTTTGAAGAATGTTGTTCTTTTTTCCTTTTCTTCTGTGTTTAGTACTTTCTTAAGTGTTTCACGTAGAGGTGGTTTGGTGGCAGCATAAGTTCTTAGGGATTGGATATCTGGGAAAGATTTTAATTCTCCCTCGCTGATGAAGCTTAGCTTGGCCGGGTAAGTTATTCTTGGTTGAAATTGTTTATCTTTTAGGACTTTGAAGATAGGGCTCCAAGCTCTCCTAGCCTGTAGGGTTTCTGTAGATAAATCTGCTGCTATTCTGATTGATCTTCCATGGTAGGTGATCTGGCCTTTTTCTCTTGCTGCCTTTAGGATTTTTTCTTTTATGCCTGCTTTGTTTAGGTGAATTATTATGTGTCTAGTAGTTGGTCTTCTCATTTGTTGCCTTGCAGGGGTTCTCTGAATCTCTTGTGTTTGAATTTTTGCATCACTGATTAGATAAGGCAAGTTTTCTTGAATGATCTCATGGAAAGTTTGTTCTAGTGTGGTCTCTGTCTCTCTTTCTGCCTCCGGTATGCAAATTACTCTTAGGTTTGGTCTCTTGAAGTAATCGTTCATCTCTTGAAGGTTCTGTTCTGTCTTTTTGAGCTTGTTTTCTGTGTTTTTAAGAGTTTGGCTTAGTTCTATATTTTGTTCCTCAAGCTCTGAGTTTCTTTCTTCTGCTTAGGTAACTGTGCCTTCCATTCTTATTAGTTTGTTATTTATTTCATTCACAGTATTCTTTATTACTGTTATCTCAGATATCATCTCCTTTGTAGTTTCTTCTTGTGTCTCCTCAGTTCTTTTTAATCTCTCCATTATTGTCTTGATATCAACGTTCGTAGTTTGAGACTCTTCATTCTGGGGGCTCTTCATTGTTTGCATTCTGAAGTCAGTTTTCTCTGTGTCTGCCCTCCCAGGGGTCTGGGAGAGACCCATAGTCTTCTTTTGGTTTTTCTTCATTTGTGTAGATTTTTCTCTCTCTCCCACTTTTCCTCCCCTTATTTAATTCTTTTTTTAGGGGAAGGTGGTGTTGCTTTCATTTCTCTTCTGCTATATCCTGTTCTTCCTTATGAGGGTCTTCTCGCTTTGTTCACTTTTGAAGTTGGAGTGTTGGCTGCAATCCGTACTTTTTGCAGTTTTGAGGTTTAATTGAGAGGGTAGCTGTGGTTCAGAGTGTATATGCTGATTCTAGCCTCCACATACAAGTGTATGAGCACTCTGGAACCTATTTTCCTCTGCCTTACAATCTGTCCATTCAGCAGTATGTAGTCTTGGTTCCTAGATTAAAATGGGGGTACAAAAGAGGAAAATAATGGAGGAAGGGGGAGTCAATAGGAAGTTAGGGAGAGAGAAGAGTGAGAAGGAAAACAGACATACATACCAACTATCAGGTAAGAAAGAGACACAAGGCCGGAGAGAAGTGGAAGAAGATACGTAAGAAAGATTTCCTAAAGAATACTGATAGCTACACAGAGAGAGACCAATATAAACTTGAAACAGTGTAAGTCAGAAGGCAAACAACAAACGTGATCCAAATAAACAGTCAAAATGATAAAATCATAAGTCACAATAAGAGATCAGACTAAAATAACTTCAGCTCTGATCTCTGGCCTCTCCCCTTTGTTTTTCCTTTGCGGGTAGCTAGGTTTACTCACAGCTTGGGTTTGGTTGCCTGGGAGTTGCTTTTATCTGATTCAGCTTAGGGGTGGGGCTTTGTCTCCTGTTTAGCAATGTTACCTTAGGAACCAAGGTGGAGTTTGTTGATAAGTGGGCAGGGCAATGGAAATCTCTTCCTGGAGAAAGGGGGAGGCAGATTCTCTTTCTTAGATCCCTTTCTCTCTGCTTGTCTGGGTCCCCAACCTTGGGGTCATGGGCGGAGTGCCTTAGCCAGGGTGGGCCCAGAGCTCTAAACCTCCAAACTCCAATGGCAGGTGGTGAGTGGTAAGTGTGGCCCTGGGCCCCCCACAGAGTACTTCAACCAGGAATGGGAGTGGTGTCTCTGAGGGGCAGGCGTCCAGAGCCTCCCTGAGTGACCAGTGGCTTGGTGACAATGAGAGACGATGTAGCCAGGAAGCTAGCTGAGACCCGAGACTCCCACACATGCGGTGGAACAGCAGCAGCAAGAGGCCGCAGTATCCGGCCCTGCATGGGACTGAGGGTCCCCAGGCCTCGGACCAGCGCTTGCTGGTGGTGGGCTTGAATCACCAGCAAGTGGTGCTATCCCTCGCTCCAGATGGTCTTTATCTCAGCTGCTCACCCGCCCCTCAGGCACTGATGGTGCGATGTGGAATGCCTGCCTCGGAGGCAGTGGTGACAGCAGCAGCAACGGTGGTGGCAGTGGCGGCTGGGCCGCTGGCCCAGGTGGTGCGATATGTAATGGCCGCCTCTGTGTGGTGGCTGCCTCAGAAGAGGCTGCTGCTCGGCTGCCTTGGAGGAGGTGGAGAAGCTGGTGGCTTGGCTGCCTTGGAGGGGAGGGCAGCGGCAACTCAGCAGCCTCAGAGGAGGGGGCGGCAGCTGCTTGGCTGCCTCGGAGGAGGTGGAGAAGGTGGTGGCTTGGCTGCTTCAGAGGAGGGGGTGGCGACTGCTTGGCTGCCTTGGAGGAGGCAGAGAAGGTGGTGGCTCAGCTGCCTCGGAGGAGGGGATGGCGGTGGTTCGGCAGCCTCGGGGAGGGGGCGGCGGCACCTCCGCCGCCTTGGAAGGGGGCTGGTGGCACCTCCACCGCCTCGGATGGGGGGGCGGTGGCGCCTACGCTGCCTCGGGGGGGCAGCAGTGCCTTCGCCGCCTTCGAGGAGGCTGCGCCGGTGGCTCTGGCGCCTTGGGCCCAGGAGGCCGCGGCTTGCTCCAGGTACTGGCAGTGCGATGTGGAATGGTTGCCGGCCTGGGCAGCAGCCACACTCACCACAGTAGCTGCCCAGACTTTGGAAATGTCTCAGCAAAGTCTACCGTGGAACTCCATTTGAAGAGTAGGCTGCAGACGATGGGATCCGCAACCTCCGGGGTGAAAATCAGATCTCTTTGCGTTCTCCTCAGTGGAGAGTTTCACAGAGCTGTCCCGTCACCATCTTGCCCCAGAAAACTGACAGCTCTTTTTATTTCCATTTTCTCAAAGCATTCTCACAGTCACCTTGCTAGGTAGATATTATTGCCTTCAACTTAAAATTAAAATAATTGAAACCCAATGAGATAAGAGCACTTGCATAGTTCACAAAACCAGGAAATGAGAGCTTCAGAATTTTTGTTCATCTTGAAGTCATAGACTTTATTATATTCATTTTTTGAAATATTTTGAATATTTGTTGAAGTAATAAATAAACATGATTAAAATTTTCAGTGAACCTAGAGCTTCTTTTTAAAATTTATTTCAAGTCACATGGCAGGTTATTTAGAGGATTTAGATTTTTTTTTGAAAAATTCTTATTCGAGATGCTGAAAAATTACATTAGAATTGCATACTTTGGTGTTTATCTCACCACATACCTTTAAGCTGTGTTCTTTAGAACATCTTGATTTAATTATATTTATTTCTGACAATTGCTATAATGTGTTTGCTACAGAAAATCTGCAGAAAAAAAGTAATAAAAGTAATTTACCCATAATGTTAGCACTAAAAGGGTGTCTATTAACCATTAATGTTTTGCTTTGTTTACAAATGCATATACAGTTTTCACATGGTTGAGATTATACTAGGAATATAATGCTGTAACTCTCTCTTTTCATATTGCATTATCGGCATTTCAAAAGGACAGTCAAACTTTTAAGCAACACCGGTTTTATTGGCCATAAAGTTGTATATAATAGATATCTATAATAATTTATTTGGTGACAAGGTGCTGTCTTTTTTTTCTAATATAAATAATAATGCAGTGACCAGCTTTATGTATGTATCTATGTTAGTATGTTGGATTATTGTACTCATGATGGATTCCTAAAAGGATAATCACTGACTCAAATAGTCAGCCTTATAAGGCTCTTGACAAGCACACTAATGTTAATATGTTGATTACTTTTTTAAAAATAAAGTTGGTTAGATGTATTGTTTATGTTGAGTTTGCATTGTTTCATTTCTTGTTAGGTTTGAGGAAGCTAAGAAGGAGGCTTATGCAATAGATCAAAAGCTTGCAGAAAAAAAGGAAGATGAAGCTACCCTGGAAAAGAAATGGCCCTTCCTTGGTGTTCCTTTGACAGTCAAGGAAGCTTTCCAGCTACAAGGTACTGTTCTTTGTATTATTTTTAGCTACATAGGTTCAACTAGCACATGATGTACATTTTCAAAACTTAAAAACAAAAGAGATTATTACCAAAGTAAATGACTAATCTAAGCTTTCTCTTCAGTTTTGAAATGAAAATAAATATTCAGAAAGTTCCACTGAAAAAGGACATTATAATGATCATCCTCTGTTAACCCTGTATGGCATATTAATGCACTATGCTTATTACCCATTAATTCTAACAGCAGGCTTCTAAGAATATTATTATTGATATTATTTTTCAGATAAATAAACTGAAATTTATAATATAGTTTGCCAAAAGCCAAGCTGGGATTCAAGACAGTATTTTCTCTATAATGCAACTCTTATTTTGTAACTTCCTGCTAGCCTGAAAAAGTGAATAAAAATCCAAAATATTTGGAAATTAAACAACATGCTTTTATAACCCATAGGTCAAATAAACAAATCACAATAAAAATTTTGAACTGGAATGAAAAATAGCAATATAACAAAACTTATGGAATGCAAGTAAGGCAATTACTTAGATGCCTAAGTAATTTATGGCTTTGAGTGAATATATTTGAAAAGAAGAAAGATTTCAAATAAATCACTAAAATTTCTAACTTACCAACCGAGAAAAATAGAACAAATTGAACTCAAAGCAGGTAAAAGAAAAAAATTAAGATGGAAATCAATGAGTTACAAAAGAAGTAAAATCAATAACATCAAAAACTTTATTTAAACAGATCAACAAAACTAACAAACTTTTAGATAGGTTACCCAGAGAAAGAGAGAGCATGAGAGAGAGAGTGAGAGTGAGAGAGAGAGAGAGAGAGAGAGAGAGCGAGAGAGAGAGAGAGAGAGAGAGAGAAACATAAATCAATAAACCTGAAAACTGGAAAGGAAAAAGATGGCATGATTACAGTTTCTAAACATATTAAATAAAGTATAAGGTAATATTGTGAAAAAATTCCAACAAATTAGAAATTTTTTTTTTTTGAGTTGGTGTCTCACTCTGTTCCTCAGACTGGAGTGCAGTGGCTGCTCCCAGCCACCGCAGCCTCGACCCGCAGGGCTCAGATGAGCTGGGCAGCATGGTTGGTTCCATGTTTTTGCTATTGTGAACAGAGCTCCAACAAACATACATGTGCAGGTATCTTTTTTGTAGAATGATGTGAGTTTCTCTGGGTATATTCCCAATAGGGGAATTGCTGGTTCATACAGAAGGTCAATTTCTAGTTCTTTCAGAAATCACCACACTGTCTTCCAAAGAGGTTGTACTAGTTTGCATTCCCACCAGCAATGTAGAAGCATTCCTTTTTCTCCGCATCCTCGCCAGCATCTATTGTTGTTTGTTTTATGAATGATGGCCATTCTTACTGGGGCTAGTTGTGGTTTTTTTTAATTTGCATTTCTTTGATGATGAGTGAAGCTGAACACTTTTTCATGTGTCTGTTGGCTGCCCGTATATCTTCTTTTGAGAAGTGTCTATTCGTGTCTTTTGCCCTGAATAGGCATTGGTTGCCAGTTCCAATATCCATGAGGGGGTCTCCTGCATTTTCTAAGATTCTTATAGTTTGAAGTTTTTATATTTAGGTCTTTGATCCATTTAGAGTTAATTTTTGTGTATGGTGATGGATAGGGTCCTGTTTCAGTCTTCTACATGTGATCAGCCAGTTTTTCCAGCACCATTTACTGAAGAGGTTTTCCTCTCTCCAGTGATTTTTGGAAGTTTTGTCAAAGATGAGTTGGTTGAGGAATTGAGACTTTGCTTCCAGAATCTCTGTCATTTCCAGTTCTGAGAAGAATGATGTTGGTAACTTAATAGGTATTGCGTTGAATCTGTAAATTGCCTTTGGTAGGATGGACATTTATTTTAACAATGTTGATTCTTCCTATCCATGAGCATGGAATATTTTTCCATTTGTTTGTGTCTTCTAGGATTTCTCGGCATCTTCCTAACCAGAGAAGTGAAAGACCTTTACAACGAGAATTACAAAACACTGCTCAAAGAAATATTAAATAAAATAGAAAGATTTCTAGAATGATATAAATAAAAACTCCAAAATTCACTCAAGAGGAAAGGGAAAATATGATTACATTTACAGCAAGTAACGAGATTGAATTAGTACTTAAAAATCTCCCAACAAAGAAAATCCTATGCCCAGATGATTATATTAGTGAAAGCTATAAAATATTTAATAAAAAAAAATACAACTCCTTCTAAAACTTCTGGAAAATTGCTAAGAAGGGAACATTTTCTAATTCATTCTTTGATGCCAGTATTACCCTGATACGAAAGCTAGACAAAAATATCACAATAAATGAAAACTACAGACTAGTATCCCTCATGAATTTAGATGACAAATTCTCAGAAATATAGTGATAAAATGAAGATAGCAATATCTAAAAAGGTTTATGAGTTATGACCAAGCAGAATTTATCCAAGGAATACAAGGTCAGTTTAATAACAATAAAATTGCTAAAACTGATTGAAAAGTTTAGCAAGGTTACAAGGTACAAGAACATTTAAGTTGATTTATTTTTTAAAAATTATTTGGAGATTTATGTGTATGAGTGCAGTTGTATTATAATACTTCGATATATTGGGACATATTGCATAGTGGTGAAGTGTCAACTTTGAGTTTAACCATTACCTGAATAGAGTACATTGTACCCCACGGATAGTATTTGATTTGTCACTGTCCTCCCACCTTTTGGAACTTTCAGTGTCTATTATTGCACTCTGTATGTCCATGTATATCCACTGTTTAGCTCCTACTTATAAGTGAGAACGTGTGGTTTTGGACTTTCTGTTTCTGAGTCATTTCACTTAGGATAATGGCCGCCAGTTGCTGCAAAACACATGATTTCATTCTTTTGAAATGACTGAGCAATATTGCATTGTGTGTGTATCTGTACTACATTTTAAATTCAGTTATCTATTGATGGACACTTAGGTTGGTTCCATGACTTTACTACTGTAAACAGCGCTGCAATAAACATAACTGAGGTATATTTTTGATATAATGATTTATTTTCCTTTGTGTAGGTACCCAGTAGTGGGATGGCTGCATTGAATGGTAGTTCTGTTTTTTGTTATTTGAAAGATCACTATACTGTTTTCCATAAAGGTTGTATTAATTTGCATTCCCACCAAGAATGTATAAACATTCCTTCTTCTCCACACTTGCCACATCTGTTATTTTTTTGACTTTTTGTAATGGTAATTCTGAGTGATGTAAGATGATATCTCATTGTGGTTTTAATTTGAATTTCTCTGATGATTAGTGATGTTGAGCATTATTTTATGTGTGTTAGCCAGTTGTATGTTTTGTTTTAAAGGTATCTCTTAATTTTCTTTCTCAGCTTTTTAAAAGGGTATTTGTTTCTTTCTTGTAGAAATGCTAGAGTTCCTTATAGATTCTGGATACTAGCCTTTTGTTGGATGTATTGTTTGCAAATAATTTCTAATATTGTGTAGGCTGTCTGTTCATTCTGTCGAATATTTCTTTTGCTGTGTAGAAGCTTTTTATTTTAATTAAGTTCTGTTTATATATCTTTGTTACATTTCCTTTTGATGACTAGTCATAAATTCTTACCTAGGCCAACGTCCAGAATACTTTTTTCCTAGGTTTTCTTCTAAAATTTTTATAACTTCAAGTCTTCCATTTAAATATTTAATCTATCTTGAGTTAGTTTTTGTATATGGTGAGAAATAGAGGTTTAATCTCATTCTTCTCCATATGGATCTTCAATTTTGCCAGTACCATTTATTGAAGAAAATGTTCTTGTTTCAGTGTATATTTTGTTGACTTTGTGAAAGATCAGTTGGTTTTAGGCATGTGGCTTTATTATATGGGTTCTCTATTATGTTCCATTGATCTATGTGTCTATTTTTATATTTATGCTATGCTGTTATGGTTACTATAGCTTGTATCAAAGTTTGGAATCAGAAAAATGTGATACCTCCAGCTTTTTCTATTTGTTTTTTATTTTTTTTACTATTCAGGTTTGTTTTTTATTCCAATGAATTTTACAGTTGCTTTAAATAATTCTTTAAAGACTGACATTAGTAATTCAGTAGAAATTGCATTGGATTATTAGAATACTATGGGCAGAAGGGTCATTATAACAATATTGATTCTTTTGATCCATGAGCATGGGGTATTCTTCCATTTGTTTGTTTCATCTATGATTTCTTTCCTCAGTGTTTTGTAGTTCTCAGTGTTTTGTATAATCTTTTGCTTTCTTGGTTAAATGTATTCTTAGAGTTTTTGTGGTTATTGTAAATGGGATTGGGCTCTTGATTTGTTTTCAGCTTGAGTGTTATTGATGTGTAGAAATGTCACTGATTATTGTACCTTAATTTTGTATCCTGAAACTACTGAAATTGTTTATAAAATTGTTTACTGAAATTGTAGGAGTCCCTTGGAGAAGTCTTTCCAATCTTCTAGGTATACAATCATGTTATCAGTAAACACAAATAGTTTGACTTCCTCTTTGCCAATTTGGATGCCTTTATTCTTTTCTCTTTCCTGATTGCTCTAAGACTCTCTGTTGAATAGGAGTGGTGAGAATTGACATTCTTGTCTTTTTTCAGTTCTAAGGGGCAATGTTTTCAACTTTTTTCCATTAAGTATGGTGTTGATTGTGGGTTTCTCATAGATGGCTCGTATTATTTTGAGATATATTCCTTCAATGCCTAGTTTATTGAAGGTTTTGATCATGAAGTGGTATTGTATTTATCATATGCCTTTTCTATTGAGATGATTATATGGTTTTTGTTTTTAATTATGTATACATGAATCACATTTATTGCTTTGTCAATATTGAATCATCCTTGTATCCCTGGAATAAAACCCACTTGATTGTGATGGATTAGGTTTGATATGCTGTTGGATTTGGACTTTTGCACCCATATTCATCAGAGAGAGTCACCTGTAGTTGTGGTTGTTTCCTTGCCTGATTTTGGTATCAGGGTGATACTGGTTTTATAGAACGAGCTAGGGAGGAGTCATTTTTCCTTGATTTTTTTTTGGGAAGAATTTCAGTAAGGTTGGTACCAGGCCCCCTGAGGAGGTGCCTAGAATATATATTGTGTAGGTTCCTTTGGCTTTGATTCTGCCTACTTCCTTTTTTTGGGGGGGGGGTAAATCACTTTAGTTTTTATTTTTATATCTTAATTTTGTTATAGAGATGTGAGATACATGTCCGGATTAGGCACATAAGTAGTCTATGTGCAGGTGAAGTTTGGGCCTCCAAAATATACATTCCTACATCTTCATTAACTTTATCATGTAGTAGAGAGTTTCACATAGAAATCTTAAATATTTGCTACCTCAAATCCTCTTTTGAAGAAATAGGTTACAGATGCATGTTTTTATTAAAGTGACAGAAGAATAAGGATATCTGTGGCACAGATTAAATTTAATTGTATCACTATAGCAATGTTGTTATTTTTCCACCAAATAGACAACATCCAGATGTACAGAAAAAGAAAGAAAAAGAAAGGACATATCAATACCTGAAGAATTTTTTCAGTGAGCAGTGAACGGGCAGACATTTTGCATCTCTAATGATAGCCTACTGAGCATGCACACAGTGAGGATACTTTACCACTCTGGTGGTTACAAAGGGAAACTATACTTGCTCTTATTACAAAGAAGGGAATACACACACACACACACACACACACACACACACACACACACACACACACACACACGTATGACAGCTTGTAAGGCACATCCAAATGCAGAAGTAACTGTTGGCTGCTGAGTCTTCAGCCTAGTCACTATGTGGATATTATTATGCTTCTAGAGAGAAAATAGCATGTTCCCACTGAGCTAGGTGCAGATTTTCCTTGCTACCAGAAAAAACCCCCCAAAAAACTATGTCTCTCCAAGTATATCTTTTAACATATTCTTGATAATGTTTCAAGAATAATTGTCTTTTCTTCTATTTCACACATCTCCATGTTCTTCAGTGTCTTCCCACAATTCCACATATAGATTAGCATATGGTTCACCTCCTCTTGAGTGTAAAAGCATAAATAGTTTATCTTGGGTAATGTTTTCATTACTGTTACATTTCATGAAGCTTCTCCAAAGAAGGAAAAGAAGACTGCAGATGATTTAAAGATAGCTTATTTTGCTGGTGACCAGAAGCATATAAAGGAGAATATGGTAATGGAATATTTTGATAAGAAACACTAAATACTAAATAGTAATTTCAGGAAAGATTGAGTTTTATGATAATCTTTTTCATTTAATTGCAGATAATCCAATCCTCAGTTCTTGTTTGTCAAGTGACTGACTTAGAGTCATGCTTACTAGCAACTATGCAACCTTTAATTGCTTTAAGAATTTGACAGCTAGATAACTGATTTTTAGTATTTTGAACTTGACATTATGCTATCTTTTTATAAAACTTAAATGAAGCATCTGTTACTCTTAAATATTCAATACAGGATACCTAACACATTGTAAAATAATGTTGTGCTCAAAATTATTTTAGAAAACTCTGAAATGGGTCAGAAAAGAAGTACATTATCTCCAGATCCAAGATGAACCCATCATAAGTCATATGTCATTTTCTTTATTATTTCCTGTCACATACTATGATACTTAGTGTTGTCCATGAGAATTCACTTTATTATTCCATGAGCTCAATTAACAACATAAATATCTTCCACAAATTCATTACCGAAAGTATGACTGTTCAAAAATGAATAGAGTATGTTTTCTCTACCATTATTATACCATTATTACATTTCAAAGGAAAATTTAAAGTTTAAATGTCAAATATCTTTGTCCTTTTATTGTGTAAATATAAAGAAAACAAAGTTCAAATTCTTTATACTCTGAATACTGCATGCAATGTGCTTAGTTTCATCAAGACTCAGAAACCAGCGGAAAGAACCTTAGTCTAGGATGTCTTCCTCCTCAGGTCATTGAGGTTGCATTAATTCAGCTCTGAAATTCTTAGGTCTCATTATTAATGTTCTAACAATTATTTTTATTTTTTTATTTTATCTTAAAGGTGTGGGGTACAATACAGGATTAGGTAGATAAATGGTCATAGTACAGATAAAGTTTGGGCTTCCCTTTGGTCCCCACTTCACCTGGTGATTCTGTGTACTTTTAGTGGTGACAAACCTATATAAGTTTCTTGGATATAGATAATTTTTGTCTGTTGGTTTCCTGAGTACTGGTTGTATTGAAAATGTACTGAAGATGCGAGTCTACTTACTTTCCCCTGTGGGACTGGGGTGGTGGATGTCTCGGGAAAATTAACTTGTTTCTCACTGGTGTGTGGTGGTGTCGGCAGGTTTCTTATTTTGTTGCATCTTTTAACCTCCAGGCCAGCTGGTTGCAATTATGGGTAAGAGTTGGCTACTGACAATGTGGTTGGATATTTACTTAATCCTTGTTTACTGAGAGAATCTCTCTTTTACCTCAGGCAATGAGGTGATTTGTGGAGTGTGATTTGTGGAGTATGAGATCCCTTTTCAGCCCCAAAGTTGGTGGTGGAGTAGAACCAGAATGTGCTGAAATGAACCAGGCATGCCCACCTACAGGTCCACTGAGAGCAGTCACAAGCACCTGCTCTGAGGCAGGATCTGGTGTGCAGCTGCCTAGTGCCCAGAGGTGTGCTTAGGTTTGGTGGTGTCATGGAACCTCTGCTGCCCCAAGTTCTTTGCACAGGAGTAGAGCGAGTGCTTCCAATACCTAAGTATATGTCCAGCTGTAGAGCAGAAAGAGGCAACTGCACCAAGAACTCTTACCAAGGAAGGACATGTGGCTCGGTTTCTAATCCAGGTGAGCAGGTGTATTAAATATGTCTTAGCAAAGAGTGAATAATATGCCACTGTAATAAGTTATTTGCAGTAGATGGTAGGAGTGGCTGGTAGCGGTGGCTCAAGCTCCTTTTCCAGGGTAGCAGGTGTGCCTCTGGTCAGGGTATATGCCCAGGAAAGAGTACAGAGATATCACTGCCACAACAGGGTCTTTTCACAGAAAGTGACACATATGAGAGTTTCTGCTGGGTATATTATAAGAGTGGTATTGCTGATTCATATGGAATGGAATATCTTCTACTTTACCAGATATTTTGGCATTGCTTGCTATAGTATCTTAGTTTACATTCTACTGGAAGTGTAAGACCAGTTACAGTTCTCTGGTTTTGCTGATATTCAGATTTGGTAGAATTTAGTTGTTTTGTCAGCACAACAGGTGAGAAATGGTGTCTTGTCATTGTTTTAATTTGTAATTTCCTCAATTATTTTTTAGATTAAGTATATTTTAATATACTTTTTGGCCTTTCAGGATTTTTGTCTGTAAAACTCTTAATTTTCTTTGCCTAAGTTTGTATCAGCATGTTCGTATTTTTATTATTGACCTATATGTTTATGTATTTTTGATACTAATCCTTTAATGTTTATGGTGCAACTAACTTCTCCCAATTTTTTGATTTATGATTTTTTAAATATTTTGATATTTCTAACATTATTTATGCCTTATTTGGTTTAATAGAAGTAGCTAATATTTTGAATGAATAAATCTTATATTTTATACTTTCTGCTTTTATGTTCTATTTAAAAAGTATTTTCCAAACTTGTGGCTATAAAATATTTGCATATATTTTATTTTAGTATTTTTAAAACTTTATTTTCCATATTTACGTGTTTAGTCTATACATATACT
The DNA here is from genome assembly GCF_000164805.1 of Carlito syrichta. Classification (NCBI taxonomy): domain Eukaryota; kingdom Metazoa; phylum Chordata; class Mammalia; order Primates; family Tarsiidae; genus Carlito; species Carlito syrichta. The sequence continues at coordinate 260,565 of NW_007247743.1, read as the reverse complement.
GATTGTATAATATGATTTAGTGATATGTATTTCTCTATATTAATAAGTAGTTTCTTTAGTACTATTAATAAGTCATTCTTTTCTTACTGATCTAATTGTCACCTCTATTTTATACCAAATTTTATATATTCCTGGATTATTTCTTGGCCCCTCATGTTTCTGCATGACCTTGGTTTAGTGTTTTTGCTTCTCTAAACCTATTTATTTCTAAGATTGGTTAATAAAAGTATTTACCCATTTGGGTTGTTGGACAGGAAAATTAGTAATAATATCTTCTATTTATTTAATATGTATTGACGCTTTACATTTATTCTCCCATTTAATCCTCTTAAAAAATTGAACTTCCGAAAAGTTAAGTGACTTGCCTACAGTTTGAAGAATCATTTAGGTAAAGTTGGAATTTGGACTCAATTCTGACTCTGAAGATTGTGCACCTTTTAATAAGTCATGCCTCCTCTTAGAACTTAAGCAAGTTACTTAGTACAACTTAGTTTGGTTGGTTCATTTTATATGTGCTCAATAAATAGTTATTCTTTTTATTTAACTTTTATTCTAAATTGCTTTTCTGTGACTCATATAGGAATGCCAAATTCTTCTGGACTCATGAACCGTCGTTATGCCATTTCCAAAACAGATGCCACCGTGGTAGCATTTCTGAAGGAAGCTGGTGCCATTCCCCTTGGCATAACCAACTGTAGTGAATTGTGCATGTGGTATGAATCCAGTAACAAGATTTATGGACGATCCAACAACCCATATGATTTACGTCATATTGTAGGTGGAAGTTCTGGTGAGTTGTACATTTTAGTAGGGAATTTCTGTAAGAAGGAGGGTAGAACTACTATTGCACAAACCTCTGAGAAAGCAATAATCAGCAGTTTATGGTGAGTCAGAATGTGTTAAAGTCTGTTGGAGAGCATTGTTGACAATGAACACATATTCTTGTTTCTACTGTGTGTGTGTGTGTGTGTGTAGCAAGAGAGAGAGGAAGAGCGCCAGAGAGAGGGGAGGATATGTATTACTAAATTTGGTTTAGTTTAAGGCCTACTTCTTATGAAGACAAATAATGTAAGAACATTGAGCCCTGGTAACTGTGTGCCAGGAATGCTAATGCAGGAATATAGCAGATGTGGCCATAAAAATCTTCTCTGAGGAGGTGATATTTACAATGAAACCCAGTGAATCAGAGAACTATCACTCACTGGGAGTGGAAGTAGGTGGAACAGAGAGAATTCTAGGTAAAACACAAAGTGAGACCATGTTTAATGTGTTCAGTAAACAAAAAGTAAATCAGTGTAGTGTATAAGACAGAGAGGAGTTAAAGATGAAATCAGAAAGGTTGGTGCAGGCCAGATTATATAGAGAAGCAAAAGGAGAGGCAAAAAGAGAAATTAAGAGTCTTTTTTAGTAATCCAGGAGACAAATGATACTTGTTTCGGCTAGTGCTTGTGGAGATGAAAAAAAGTAGATGGTATTAAAGACATTTTAAAAATAGACTTTAACATGACTTACTGATAAATTGGATGTGTGGCTGTAGAGATGAGGGTAAAATACAAGTAAAAAATAACTCCAGTGCTTCTGACTTGAGGGATGGTGCAGGAATTTATTCAGATAGTGAAAACTGGAAGGGGCAGACAAATGTGGGCAGTATGATATATGAATATTATTTTTAACCAAGGAATTAATCAGTGATATGAAAGAAATATCAATAGAAACTTCCAAAACTGTACTACATATTTTAAAATTATTATTCTACATTCTTCATTTTAAATATACAACTATGATGTCACAGTTACAGATTACATTTATTTTTTAAATTCTTGAAGTATAATTGATATAAAATAAACAGTACATATAGGAGTTCTGGGACACAGTCAAACGCCTGCAGTCACCCATCAAACACACAGTCAAGAAAATGCCATGTTCAAAATTGTACAACATTTCACAGAAATTTTCTCACCCTGGACTCACCCCTCCCCCTTGCTTGGCACAGTACAGTATAGGGAGGAAGCAACAACCCAATTTCCAATTCCCTTCTTTTAAAAAAGGGAGCAGGGCATAACTTATTTACAATGTTCTGGCCTGTCTGGGAGCTGCCTAAGGGACTGGTCTCTGATTTGCCTAACTCAGAGCTTATAGGGAGAAAGGGAGTATAGCTTGGATCTCATATTGGGAAATGTCGCAGGGAAGAGTGGATATTGTTTATGAAAGTTTCAGGCATACGCCGCTCTTCAGACTCCTGGAAAAAGACATTATGTATCTGGAAGTACAATAGAACATTTAAGTACCTGATGAAAATCTGGGGTGAGACTATTTGGGATATTAAGACTTGCAAAACACTCCTTTATATGGTAATTGAAAAGTTCACACAAACACCCCCCCCCGGGGGGGGGGGGAAAGAAACTTTTTAGATAAGACTTTATCAGTAATTCCTTTGAATGTAAATGGATTAATAGTCCTAAAATATATAGATTGGAAGAATGTATTAAAATCATGACCTAAATATATGTTGTCTATAAGAGGCAGTTTAATCTAAAGATACAACGTGAAAAGATGGGAAAAGATATTCCATTAAACCAGTAACCTAGACAATTTATTTATTTGAAAGGAGTATCTTGTGCTTCCTATAGGTGGTGAGGGCTGCACACTGGCAGCTGCCTGCTCAGTAATTGGTGTGGGCTCTGATATTGGTGGCAGCATTCGAATGCCTGCTTTCTTCAATGGCATATTTGGACACAAACCTACTCCAGGTAATGTTAATATGATGGGCAGGGTGTTTTTACCTTTATGTTTCAGAGCGATGCATAACCCTAGCAGGATAATCTTGCTTATGATGATGATGATGATGATTTCTGAATGTTCTTAAATTAAAATTGCTATCTATTTTGAGCACCAACTCTGGATTTGGTGCTCAAAAACTGTGCAAGGTGACTTACATAATTTATTTCATTTAATACCCATAGTAACCATTTCAGTAACCATATTCTCATTTTACAAATGACAAATTCAAATCTCTGAAAGATTATGTAAACTTTCCCTAATTACATAGTTAAACAAGTAAATAGTAGTGCTCGGATTCACACCCACTTTGATTACCAGAGGCTGTCATCTATCCACTATATTAAACTGACTCATCAGTTAAATCTGATTTCTGCTTACTTAAAAAGTAATGAAACACAATTTGAAAAACATTGGACAGGAAAAATTTATGTAATCTGAAGACTACAATTATTAACCTTTATTAGGTTTTTGTTTTGTTTGTTAAAACAATGCATGCTCAATGTTGGCAATTTGGAAAATAAGAAACATAAAGAAGAAAATAAATATTATTCCTAATTCCACTTGCCAAAATTTATTTATGAGTTCTATGCTGTGCCCTTGTAACCCATGTACCAGGCACTGTGGGTTTTTATATACAGATACAACCCACATAACACACAAACAGACACAGACACAGAAAGATACTAACATTCTCTCTCTCTCTCTCTATCTCCTTCCCACGCATAAGAATACACATGCATGCATACACATGCACACTCACCCCCAAACATTTTATCTTGAATTTAAAATTAAAATTATACTGTGCCTAATGGCTTATAGCCTCTTTTTCTACCCACTAAACTTTATACCAGTATTTTTCTATGTCACTAAAATGAATTGCAAGTACTATTTTAGTGAGTGTATATTTATTACCTGGATGCCTCACAATTTAGCCTACTAATCCTCTGTTGTAGGATATTTGTGATGGTTCTAAAATTTTATTATTACATTAATGTTGCAGTCCTATTATTTGTTTGTTATTGCTATACATCTCATAAACATAACCTGAGGATGAATTACCAGTAATGGAATTAGAGTAAATACACATGAATATTTTATTTTATTTATTTTATTTTTGTTTTATTTTTTTGAGTTGGAGTCTCACTTGGTCGCCCAGACTGGAGTGCAGTGGCTGCTCCTGGCCACCACAGCCTTGCCTGCTGGGCTCCAGTGATCCTTCCGCCTCAGCCTTCTGAATAGCCGGAATTACAGGCATGCGCTACCACGCCTGGCTGATTTTTTGATTTATTGTAGAGATGAGGTCTCACTGCCCAGGTGGGTCTCGAACCCACGGACTCAGGCAATCCACTCACCTCAGCCTCCCAAAGGCGTGGGATTACAGGCTGAGCCACTGAGCCCAGCACACATGAATATTTTAAAAGATATTTTATATTTCTTGCTATTTTTGTGATATAACCTCTCATAAATTGAATAACTAAAGCCTCTTAATGCATTTTGCTCCACTGTTATTCACAAAGGCCAGACTGATTTATGTTTTCATAAGTAATGATTGAAAATTCCTTTCACTGCACTTTTATGTGCAAGGGGAATTATCATTCAGAAAAAAAACTATTATGTTAAAGAGGAATGAATGTCTTGCATGTCACTCAAACTACCATGTGTTCAGTGTAATAACACAATTCAAAGGCATTTAATTCTGTACTCAAAACTTCTTATTTTTATTCTACTTTCTTCATTTTAAATATACAGCTATGATGTCACAGTTACATATTAGGTTAATTTTTTAACTTCTTGAAGTATAATTGACATAAAATAAACAGTACGTATTTAAAGTATATAATTTGATAAGTTTTGACATATATGTGCATCCATAAAACCATTATCAAAATCATGATAATAAACATATACATTACCCCCAAAAGTCTATTTATGGCCCTTTAAAATTACGGTTTCCCCCTACTGCTGTCATATCCACATGATAATACTGATCTGCATTCTGTCACTATGCATAAGTTTGCATTTTCTAGAGCTTTTATAAATGGAATTATACACTTTGTGCTGCCCCTTTTTAAATAAATGGTATTTTGAAATTCAGCATAATGCCATTAAGATTCATCTCTGTTGTATTGATTTATTTCTATTAAATTGTACTCCATTGTGTAGCTGCAACCCAGTTTGTTTATCCGTTCATCTGCTGATGGACATTTGGGTCATCTCCACTCTTTAATTCTTTTTGGCTAGTATAAATAGTGTAACTGTGAGCATTCAAATACAAGTCTTTGGGTATACATTCATATACAAGTCTTTGGGCATACATTAACCTGTAAGTTTTATGACTGGATCATATAGTAGGGTTTTGTTTTTGATTGTGTGTTTGTTTCTACATTTTAAGAAACTACTAAACTGTTTTGCAAGTGGGCCTTGCCATTTTATGTTCCCAACAGCAGTGTATGAAAATTGAAGTCTCCTCACACATTCGCCAATTAAGTAATCATTTCTAATTCCCTATTTTCCGTAGCCCCTGGAAACCACTAATCTTTCTATGAATTTACCAAGCCTGGGTATTGCATATAAATGAAATGAAACAATATGCATGCTTTGTCTTTTGTGTCTGTATTCTTTTATGTAACATAATATTTTTAGGAATCATGTATGTTATAACATGTATCAGTGCTTTATTCACCTTTATGGCTGAATACTATTACATGGTATGGATTTGCCACATTTTATTTTATTATTATCAATTTTTTGTATTTTTAGCCCATCCTCCAAATAGTGAACATGGTACCCAGTAGGTAATTTTTCAAATCTCACCTTCCTCCTAGCATCTCTGTTTTTGAAATTCCCAATGTTTATTGTTTTCATCTTTATTTTTCTGTATACTCATTGTTTAGCTCTCACTTATAAGTGAGAATGTTTAGTATTTGATTTTTTGTTTGTGTGTTAATTCACTTAGGATAATGACCTTCTGATGCATCCATCTTTCTGCAGAAGACATGATTTTTATTCTTTCTTATGACTCTGTAGTATTCCATGGTGTGTATGTACCACATTTTTTTAATCCAGTCTACCAATGATAGACATTCAGGTTGATTCTATGACTTTGCTATTGTGAAAAGTACTATGATAAACATGAGTGTAGGTATCATCTTAATAAAATAATTTCTTTTGGGAGGATAAATACCCAGTAGTACCACATTTTGTTGATCTACACATTAATTGACAAACTTTTTTTTCCCCTTTATTTTTTTGAGTTGGAGTCTCACTCTGTCACCCAGACTGAAGTGCAGTGGCCGTTCCTGGCCACCGCAGCTCGACCTGCTGGGCTCCGGCGATCCTTCCACCTCAGCCTTCCAAGTAGCTAGAGTTACAGGCAGGTGCTACCATGCCTGGCTGATTTTTTGATTTATTGTAGAGATGAGGTCTTGCTGTCCAGGCGGGTCTTGAACCCGCGGTCATTTTTGATTACTGTAAATACTGCTACTATAAATATTTGTATACTATTTTTAAAAAAGATTTGATTTCAGTTCATCTGGTTATATGGCCAATACTGGAATGATTAAGTTATATCATGATATTATGTTTAGCTTACTGAGAAATTACCCAAATGTTTTTCTCAGTGGCTGAAAACATTTATATTTTCACTGGAAAAAGAATAGAATTCCAATTTTTCTGTATCCTCATCAACAATAGTTATTTTGCATTTGTTATTATAACCCTCCCAATGGGTAAAAAGCAGTATTTCACTGTGGTATTGATTTACCTTTTCCTGATGACTAATAATGTTAAGCTTCTTTTTATGTGCTCATTGACCTTCTTTATATCCTCTTCAGAGAAATGTCTATGCATGTCCTCTTCCCAATTTGAAATGTATTTCTTTAATTGTTGTTGAGTTTTAGGAGTTGTTATCTATATTGAATATTAGTCCCTTATAAGATGTATGCTTTGTAAATATTTCTCGCCTTCTATGGTTGTCTTTTCACTCTCTTGGTGATGACCTTTGGTACATAAATTTTTTTAGTTTTGAAGGAGTATATTTTATCTGGTTTTTTTCCCAGTGCTTTTGGTGTCATAACCCCAAAATAATGGCCACATATAATGTCATGAAGATGTTTTTCCCTATGTTTTCTTCTAGGTGTTTATAGTTTTAATTCTTTTGATATACTTTTGATTCATTTTGAGATCAATTTTGTATATGGTATAAAGTGACTCAGACTTCAATATTTAAATGTGAATATCCAGTTTCTCCAAGATTTTTTGAAAAGACTGTTCTTTACATATTTAATGGTCTTGGCACTCTTCTCACATTTAAAATAAAATAAAATAATAAAATAAAAGTCAATTGACCTTATATGCAAAGTTTATTTCTGTTATCTGTAATCTATTCAATTGTTATATAAAACTGCCTTAATTGCTGCTGCCACACTGTTTTGATTTGTATGGCTTTGTAGTAAATCTTGAAATCAAGAAGTTTGAATCTTTCAACTTTGTTCATATTTTTCAATTTTGTTTGGGCCATTTGGAGATATCAAGATTACATATGAATTTTAAGATATGGTTTTCTATTTCTGAAGAAACATAAGTCATTGGGATTTTTGTTGAAATTTCATTGAATTGGTAGATTGTTTTAAATATTATTATCACCTTATCAATATTAAGAACCCATGGGGACAGCAGGGAGACCTGGTGCACAGGGTGACAGCAGCCAGTATGCACAATGATGTACTTCAAACACACTGGTATCCTTGATAGGTACTATCCAGGTGAGAATGGTAGGGATTCTAGAGAGCCTGCATTTCTCAGAACAACTGAAAATCTACTGTATGGTTACTTTGTTGTTGTAGCTGGACAGGGTGGGCAAATAGAAGCTGATGAATTGCAGAGATGTTTGACATAATTGGGCATTCCTAGAGGATACAAATATTTTAACCTCAAGATTTGTCAGTTTATGGTTTCAAATCTGGGTAAAAATACTGTCTGACACAAGAAGTTTTAACAAATTTAAATAATTGTGAGTTGTAGTGAATGACCAGAGAAAACACTTCATCAGTTAAAAAAAAAAAAGTAGGAAATGAATGGTGGATCTTTGGGGTTATAGAAAGCCCTGACAACAGTGGATTTGAGTTGAGTCCCCAGGTGGGGATACAATTGCAAAATGATACAGTACCAATGAAAAGATCACTTTTAATGTTGCTACAAACTGAGGACTCTCATAGATAGTTTTTGAGTATGAAATATTTTTAAGCAAGGTGTTTTGAATTTCCCATATGATGTTTTCATTCAGTGTGTCATGAGTATTTAAATAAAGAGAAAGCTGCATTAACATAATATTTCAACTAGAGTTCTTTTTGCTCTTCCTCTTTGCCATCAGTAATGTGTGTAAACTTACATTGCCGTATATTCTTAACAACTGTTGTAAAGGTTTATTACTTCTTGTAAAACTGAAGGATTTTTTAGTTTTGGTAATAAATTCTTTGGAATTTTATTAATATAAGATCAAGGTTAATACACAATTTACCTTGTCCCTAAGTCATTATTAGTCATGCTTTATTTTAGTGCTATACTTATGTAAATTTAAATATGTAACATGATTAAGATACATTATGTATTTTTCATCATAAGATACTAGAAACAAATCAGGCTATGGCATTTATCTTTCTTCTTCTTGAGGAGCTTTAATCTGGTTTTGAAAGTTTCATGCATGGAATATTCTCATATAAATGTTTAAGATCACCTGGATTCAAAAATGGTTATCTATGTCAGGATTTACCACAGGAGAAATTTTGCACAGGCTTTAAGACATACAGGTATTTTGGTGGCCTTTTGAATAGACAGGGAACTTGGGTGAGTATTTTATGCCTCTTTAAAACTCATTATTGCCGGGCTTGGTGGCTCAGCCTGTAATCCCGTGCCTTTGGGAGGCTGAGGTGAGTGAATTGCCTGAGCCTGCGGGTTCGAGACCTGCCTGGGCAGCGAGACCTCATCTCTACAATAAATCAAAAAATCAGCCGGGCGTGGTAGCGCATGCCTGTAATTCCAGCTACTTGGAAGGCTGAGATGGAAGGATCGCCAGAGCCCAGCAGGTCGAGGCTGCGGTGGCTGGGAGCGGCCATTGCACTCCAGTCTGGGTGACAGAGTGAGACTCCAACTCAAAAAAAAAAACAACAAAAAAAACATTATTTTTTTTCCAAGATAGCTGACTAGAGGCATTTCAGTAATGCCATATCCACTTAGAAGAACAAAAATATTCTGTAGAAGCAAAGTCAAAAGTCTATAAAAACTAACATTATAGATACAACTTAAAAAAAAATTCCCTAATGAAAGTAAATTTAAAAATAGAAAGAAGTTACTGTTATATCTCATGTGTAGATATCAACTACAAAAACAGAAAGGATAAAATAGCAAGGAAATGTGACACCCTAAAGGAACATACTAACTATCCAGCAATAGAATTAAACCAAAAGAAAATTGAAATCACAGATAAAAATTCAAAATAGTGGTTTTAAAGAAGCTGCATGAAATGCAAAAGCTATTTGCAACCCAATACAAATAACTCATAAACAATTCAAGAAATGAATGAGAAATTTTCCAAAAAGATAAATACAACTTCCTTTCCACCATACATTCTGGAACTAAAGAATCAATTTAAGGAAATACAAAATACACTCAAGGAATTTAAGAATAGACTACACCAAATAGAATAAAAAATTCAGATTTAATTAAATTAATTAATTTTTTTTTGTGAGTTGGAGTCTCACTCTGTCACCCAGACTGGAGTGCAGTGGCCGCTCCTGGCCACCGCAGCCTCAACCTGCTGGACTCTGGCGATCCTTCCACCTCAGCTTTCCAAGTAGCTGGAACTACAGGCGCGCGCTACCACACCCGGCTAATTTTTTGATTTATGTAGAGGTGACGTCTTGCCACGTTGCCCAGGCGGGTCTCGAACCTGCGGGCTCAGGCAGTCCACTCACCTCAGCCAAAATTCAGATTTTAAAGAGAGGTCTTTTGAAATAATTGTGTTGGGAAAATAAAATAAAAAATAGAAAAAATAACAACGTATTTAAACATTAGAGACAACTTAAAGTGACAAAATTTATAAATCATTCATATCCCTGAAGGCAAAGAGAGATTAAAAAGTATAGAATATATATTTAATAAAATAATAGATGAATACATCACATGTTTAGAAAGAGACTTGGACGCTTATATATAAGATGCTCAGTGATCCCCAAGTAGAACACAAAAAGTCTTCATCCCGGCATATTATAATACAATTGTCTACAGTCCAAGTGAAAGTGCCAATTCTAAAAACAGTATGAGAAAAGCATCTAGTATTCTATTAAAAAGAATGAAACCAACCTTAGCCTTCTCAATAAAAGCTTTAAAGACTAGAAGAGAATGGGATTATTTATTCATAGAGCTGGGGGGAGGGAGAATCCTTTTGGCTGAGATTACTATCCAGAAAGATTAATCTTCAAAACTGAAGGAGAAATACAGTATTTCCCAATCAAATGCTGATGGTCTAACCCAGAAAAGAAGAACACTCAAGTAAATAAAATCAGAAATGAAAAATGAGATAACACAGAAATAAAAAGGATTGCCAGTGACTGCTCTGAACTACTACATTTATAAGCTAAAAAAAACCCTACAGGAAATAATTAAATTTTAGGAAAAATACAATCTATGAAGATTGAATCAAGAAGAAATAGAAAACTTGAACAGATCAATAATGAGTAGCAAGAATGGATTAGCTATGAAATGTCTCCTATAAAGAGCCTAGGACTCCATGTATTTACATCCAAATTCAACCCATGTACAAAGGAAAAATAGTATTGATCCTACTGAGACTAATCCAAAAACTCAAAGATGAAGGGATTATTTCAAACTTTTTCAATGAGGCCAGCATCATTCTGATACCAGAATCACACAAGAAAATAAGAGAAAACTACAGATCGCTATTTCTAATGAATGTTGATGTAAACATTCTCAATAAAGTACTAGGAAGCTGAATTTAACAGCACATTAAATAGATAACACACCATAATAAAATGGCATGCCAGGTATGCAAGGATGTTTCAATATATGCAAATTAATAAATGTGATACGTTATGCTGACAGAATCAACGACCAAAAAAATGTGATCCATCCAATTGATGCAAAAAAGGTATTTGATAATATTTAACATGGCTTCATGATACAAATATTTTGAAAATTAGCATAGAAAGAACATAACTCAAAATAGTAGAAGCCATATACAAAAAAACCCACAGGTAATATTATAATATTATACTGAATAGGGAACTGTTGAAAGGATTTTCTCTAACAACTGGTACAAGATGAGAATACAGACTTTCACCACTCCTGTTCAGCGTAGTACTGGAAGTTATAGCTAAAGCAATCATGTAAGAGAAAGAATTAAAAAAGACATTCAACTTGGAAAAGAAGTCAAATTATCCCTGCCTACTGAGGATGAGATTGTGTATCTAGAAAAAATACAAAGGTTTCACAAAAAAACTCTTAGATTTGATAAATGAATTCAGCAAAATTTCAATAAACAAATTCATTACAAAAATCAGTATTATTTCTATACACCAGTAACAATCTAGCAGAGAAAGAAATCCAGAAGACAATCTATTTACAAGTACAAAACAGATACAATACCCAGGAAAAATGTTTTGCTTACAATAAAAGTAGTCAAGGAAGTGAACATTTTTTTTTAACAGGAAAACTACAAACATGGATGAAATAAATTGATGACACAAATAAATGAAAGAATATTTGTGCATTTGATATCATTAACATTACCATAGTGCCCAAGCAATATACAGATTCAATACAATCTCTTAATATATCAACGTTATTTTTAACAAATTAGAAAAAAAAATCCTAACTTTCATATGGAGCCAAAAAAGGCCTGACAATCAAAGTATTCTTGAGAAAAAGTAGAAATCTAAAAACATCACATTACCTCACTTCAAATCATATTACAAACCTACAGTAAACAAAACATGGTACTGGTTTAAAGACAGACATTAATAGTATAAGAAAGTGTATGGCAGTAATGGGAAACTGTCAGGGTAGAGGGGTTGGGATTGGCAGTTGAGGGGAACTGCTAGGGGAAGTAGGGACATACCTCATCAACAAGGATATCTGCATAATCAATGTTTGTATACCTAACCCTGAATTGTACCCAACATCTTTATAATTAAAAAAAGACAAACATGTAGATCAGTGGAACAGACTACATCCCCCAAGTAAAGCCATATATTGACAACTGATTTATTTTATACAAATGCAACAATAATATACATTGGGGGAAGGGACTTGCTTTTCAATGAATGGTGCTAGAAAAATTGAATAGACATATAAAGAAGACCCATATCTTTCACTGTAGAAAAAAACAACTCATGATGGATTAAAATTTAAACAGAAATTCTAAATTTATAAAAATACCAGAAGAAATCTAGAAAAAAATCTTCTGGACATTGATTTAGGCAAAGGATTTATTACTAAGACCTCAAAAGCACTTGCAACAAAAATGAAAATAGACAAATGAGACTTAAATAAGCTTAAATGTTTTTGCACAGCAAAAGAAATAATTAAGAGCACAAAGAGACAACCTGTTGAATGGGAGAACATATTTGCAAACTATTCATTCAACTGGGAACTAATATCCAGAATATACAGTGAACTGAAACAACCCAACAACAACAAAGTAACTTTAAAAACTGAGCAAAGGACATGAATATATATTTTTGTAAAAGTGGCCAACTGGTATATGAAAAATGTTCAGCATTACTGACTATCAGGGAAATTCAAATTAAATCCACGATGAGCTATTATTTGCCCCTTGGTCTGAATGGATATTATTAAAACCACACACACAAAAAAACAAATATTGGTGAGGACATGGAGAAAAAGGAAAGTCTTCTACACTTTTGGTGGGAATGACAACTAGTACAGCCTGTATGGGAACAGTATGGAAATTTCCCACATAACTAAGAATAGAACTATAATATTATCCAGCAATTTCAGTACTGAATACCTACTTAAAAAAATAGAAATCATTATATCAAAAAGATAACTACACTTGTATGTTTATTGCAACACTATTTACAATAGCAAAGATATGGAATCAACCTGTATCCATCAATGGAGGATGGATAAAGAAAATGTTATATATAGATATATGTATCACACATACATATGCATATACACACACAATAAAAAATTGTTTTGCTATACAATGAGTAAAATCATGTCTTTTTCAGCCATATCGTTGAACTTAAATCATTCAGTTCCAGAATGGCACAGAAAGATAAGTATTGCATGTCTCATAAGTGGGTGTTAAAAACGTGTTCACAGGGATGTAGAGAGTAGAAAGATAGATAATGAGCATTTGAAAAAATAAAGGCGTGAAAGGGGGCAGGATGGTGAGAAATTGGTTAATAGTTACAATGAATGTTATTTTGGGGATGCATACTTTAAAGCCCTGCTTTGACAACTATGCACCTATTCAAGTTATTAAAGTACACATGCATCCCATAAATATGTAACAAAAATAAAACTTAATAAATAATTTGAGTTGAAAATACTCTATTACTCACCTCCTCTTTGTTGTAATCTATGTAAACATTTTGTTCAACAATACTTAAAAGTCTTGTACATTATGAACTTAGCTATGGAAGAAGAAAATTGATAGAAAAGATGAAGGGAATATATGAAAGCATTAACTATGGTTATTTTTGGCGAATGGGGTTCTAGGTAACTTTAACTTTTTTATGCATTTCTGTATTTCCCAAATCTTTCATAATGTGTTTTCTTTTCTTTTACAATCAGATGGTAATATGATTTATGAAAATTGTATTTTCCATTTTGTAATGCAAATTTATTTATTGCTGTTCGGGGGGAAAATGTGAGAAAAGCCATTTGAGCAATTTTATAAAGCCATATTATTTATTCTTTAAAAAATCAGATGTTAATTTTTAGAACATTAATGCATCCATTTTGATGTGCCATGTGCTCACTTTAAAACGTGCCTACTAAAAAGATTGTACTAAAATGTTGATCTGGCTACTACTAAGAATCAGGATCATGAGTTAATTATATTCCTTCCTATAACTTTACCAAATATTATATAATAAGCATATCTATTACATTTATATGGAATACTTTTAAAAAAATTTGACACTATGAGTTTTCAGGTAAGATTTGGGTTCTAATTCTGGCCTCTTACTATGTGACTTAGTCATTTAAAAATACTTCCAGAGTCTCAAATTCTTCATTTTTGAAAAATGGGTACTAACATCTTGACATAGTTTTAAATATTTAAAAATTGTGTTGGTAGAACAAACATTTAAAAAAATGTTTCTGTACTAGGTCACTAAGAATGCTTTTCTCCAATTCCATCCAATTTGTTGAGAAGTCCATGATTTTGTCCTTCTTTATGGCTGCGTAATATTGCATCTTGAATGTGTACGATATTTTCTTAATCCAGTCTGCTTTTGATGGGCAAATGGGGTTGGTTCTATGTTTTTGCTATTGCGTATAGTGTAGCAATAAACGTGTGTGCAACAAGGAACCGAATACCACGTGTTCTCACTTATAAGAGAGACGTGAACATTAACCACAATAGCACAAGGGAGAGATTGGCAGTCATGAGACATTGCCAGGGGAGGAAGGAAGAGGAGGCACATAACAACACAAAGGGTACCTTATTCTAAACCAGGGGAAGTGAGGACCATTTGGAGGCCAAACTTTACCTGCACATACATTACTCTATGTACCTAATCTTGACTTGTACCCCACATATAATTAAATAAACAAAATCAATAACAAATATATATTTTTAAGTTTCTGTTTTTAAATTTACAATTGGCCTGGCATTATTTTTTTCAAAAGAGCTTAACAGAAACATGAAATTAGTCTATTTTTCTCCTTGCCAACAGAATATCTATCTTATGTTGAGGATCAGTGTAAAAGTTACCCTTCAAGTGAGCAATTAGTTGTCAACTAATGAAAATAAAACATTAAGGAGTAAAGAGGAATTCATAAATATGATATGTCTTTCCATTTATTATGTCTTTAATTTTTTCAGCAATGGCTTGTGGTTGTTAACGTGCAACTATTTTTACTCATTTAAATCTGTTTCTAAGTAGTCTACTCTTTTTTATGCTATTGTGAATGGTAATGCTTTTTAATTTCATTCTTCAGATCATTCATCATTAGTGTATAGAAATGCAAATGATTTTTGTGTGCTGATTTTGTAACCACTGACAATTTCTTTTGATGGAATTTTTCAGAGTTTTCTAAATATAAGACCATGGCACTGCAGAGATAATTTAATGTCTTCCTTTCAATTTTTGTTTTCTTTTATTTATTTTTGCCCTAGCTAAAACTTTTAGTGCTGTATTGAATGGAAATGGCAAGAGTGGGCATTCTTTCTTTGTACTTGATCATAGATGAAAATTTCCCAGTCTTTCACTATTGAGTATGTTTGCTTTGGGCTTTTTATATATGGCCTTTATTATGTTCAGGTAATTTTATTCTATTTGTATTTTGTTGATTTTTTTAAGTCATGAAAATGTTTTGAATTATTTCACATAATTTTTCTACATTATGTGAGATTATCATATGAGTTTCCCTCTCATTTTATGACATTGATGTTCATATGTTGGACCATTCTTGCATACCAGGAGTACATTTCACTTGGTCATAATGTATGATCCTTCTAATGTGCTATTGAGTTCAATTTTACTAGTATTTTGTTGAAGATATTTGCATTGATATTCACCCGAAATATTGGTCTATAGTTTTCTTTTCATGTAGTATCTGTAATTGGTTTTGGTGTTGGGCTAATGCTGGCCTTGTAAAATGAGCTTGAAAATGTTCTATCCAATTTTTTATTTGAATATTTGATAGAATTCTCCTGCAAAGTCTTCTGGTTTGGGGCTTTCTTTTATCATTAGGTTTTTAATTACTGATTCAGTTTTCTTACTAGTCATAGGTTTTTTCAGACTTTTTATTTCTTCAGGATGTAGTCTTGGTAGCTTGTGTGTTTTTGGTAATTTCTACATTTACTTCAGGTTATCTAATTTATTGATGCATAATTATACTCTCTTACAATCTTTTAAAATATTCTGATTTTAGTTATTTGAACCTTCTTTTTCCTTAGTTAATCTAGCTACATGTTTGTCAATTTCTTAAAAAAACCTAACTCTTATTTTGAATTTTTCTAGCATTTATTTTATTTAGCACTGCTCTAACTTTTATAGTTATTGCCTTCTGATAATGTTGGGTTTGTAGTATTCTTTGCCTAGCCTTTGAAGTGTAGACTTAGGTGACTTATTTGAAATCTTTCTTCTTTTTGACATGAGTTTACTGCTATATACTTCCCTGTTATAGCTTTTGCTGCATATTATACGTTTACATATATTGTATTTTCATTTTCATTTGTCTCAAGGTATTTTCTTTTTTTATAATCAATATTTTTTATTATGATATTGTGGGTTACAGTTAAGGGTTAGGTATACAAATATACTTCGTTCAGGCACCCTTGTTGATAAGAGGTGTCTCCCCATACCCAGACAGATGTTTACTACCATTAATTCCATCTCCCTTCCCCTTCCCCCCCCATAGTTTCCCACCACTGTCAGTCATTTTCTTATGGTAATACATTGGATGATCAAGGTCCACTATATGAGTGAGAACATGTGATCCTCAGATCTTTGTTTCTGTGAGAGGTCACTCAGTATTATAGACTCTAGTTCCAAACAGGTTGCTGCAAAATTCATGATTTTGTTCCTTTTTATGGCTGCATAGTATTCCATCGTGTATATGTACCACTTTTTTAAATCCAGTCCTCTTTTGATGGATAGCATGGTTGCTTTCAGGTTCTTGCTATTGTGAACAATGCTGCGATAAACATTCGTGTGCAGGTATCTTTTTTATAGAGTGATTTGAGTTCTTCAGGGAATATTCCCAGTAGGGGGATTGCAGGGTCATATGGGAGGTTGATATTTAGAGCTTTTAGGAATCGCCACACTGCTTTCCACAGAGGTTGCACTAGTTTATACTCCCACCAACAGTGTAGAAGTGTTCCCTTTTTGCCACACCCTCTCCAGCAACGGTTATTTTTTGAGGTATTGATAATTGCCATTCTGACTGGAGTTAGGTGGTATCTCAGTGTGGTTTTGATTTGCATATCCCTGATGATTGGTGAGGTTGAACATTTCTTCATATGTCTGTTGGTTGCTCGAATGTCTTCCTTTGTGAAGTGTCTGTTCATACCTTTTGCCCATTTAATAATGGGATTGTTTGTTTTTTTCTTTTCAGCACGTTTGAGTTCCTTGTAGATCCAAGTTGTTAAGCCTTTGTCAGACCTGGAGTTGGCAAATACTTTTTTCCAGTCTGTAGGCTGTCTCCCTGCTCTCTTGATGGTTTCTTTGGCTTTGCAGAAACTTGTCAGTTTAATGAGGTCCCACTTGTCTATCTTATCTCTTATGGCCTGTGGGTTTCGTGTTTTGTTCAGGAATTGGATGCCAGTTCCAATTTCCATGAGGGTATGTTCTTCATTTTCTAAGGTTCTTTTGAATTCAGGTTTTACATTTGGGTCTCTGATCCATTTGGAGTTAATTTTTGTGTATGGGGATAGGTAGGGGTACTGTTTCAATCATCTGCATGTGGTCAGCCAGTTTTCCCAGCACCATTTACTGATTAGGTTTTCCTCTCCCCAGTGTAGGTTGTGGAGGCTTTGTTGAAGATGAGTTGGTTGAGAAATTGAGTTTTCGCTTCTGGAATCTCAGTTCTGTTCCATTGATCTATATGCCTGTTCCTATACCAGTGCCAAGCTGCTTTGATGATTGTAACTTTATAGTAAAGTTTGAAGTCTGATAATGTGATACTGCATGCTTTGTTTTTTATTTTTTATTTTTTTGCTGAGGATTGTTCTGGCTATTCTTGGTCGTTTGTGTTTCCATATGAATTCATGTATTGTTTTTTCTAGGTCTGAGAACAACTTTGCTGGTAATTTGATGGGTATTGCATTGAATCTTAGATTGCCTTAGGTAAGATGGACATCTTAACAATGTTGATTCTTCCAACCCATGAGCATGGGATATTTTCCCACTTGTTTGTGTCATCTTTGATTTCTTTCAGCAGAGTTTTGTAGTTTTCATTGTAAAGGTCTTTCACATCTCTGGTTAGGAAGATGCAAAGGTATTTCATTTTTTTTTGTGGCCACTGTGAATGGAATTGTGCTTTTTATTTGGGTTTCGGTTTGTTTATTATTGGTGTAAAGAAATACGATTGTCTTTTGTACATTTATTTTATATCCTGAGACTTTGCCAAAGGCCTTTATCAGTGTAAGGAGGTTTTTGACAGATTCTCTTGGGTTTTCAAGGTACACAATCATATCATCTGCAAAGAGAC
>NW_007247743.1:232055-242335 GCF_000164805.1 Carlito syrichta | reverse complement strand
AACTTGACTTCCTCTTTTCCTATTTGGATACCCCTGATCGCCTTCTCTTCTCTGATTGCTATAGCCAGGATTTCCAATTCTATTTTGAACAGGAGGGGTGATACTGGGCATCCTTGTCTTGTTCCAGCTTTCAGGGGAAATGGTTCCAATTTTTGTCCATTTAGGAATATGTTGGCTGTAGTTTCGCATAGATGGCCTTTACTATTTTGAGGTATGTTCCCTGTATGCCTAGATGTTCGAGGGTTTTTTTTTATCAAGAATGGGTACTGGATTTTATCAAAAGCGTTTTCTGCATCTCATGATATAATCATGTGATTTTTGTTTCACATCTATTGATGTATTTAATTACATTTATGGTTTCACGAATGTTGAACCAGTCTTGCATCCCAGGGATGAAGCCTACTTGGTCATGGTGGATGATTTTTGAGATGTGTTGTTGAATCAGGTTTGCTAGGATCTTGTTGAGAATTTTAGCATCTATGTGCATCAAATATATTGGCCTGTAGTTCTCTTTGTTGGGTCTTTACCTGGCTTGGGTATCAATGTGATGTTAGCTTCATAAAATGATTTGAGGAGAGTTCAGTCTTTCTCAATCGCCTGAAATACCTTCAGTAGGATTGGAATCAGTTCCTCCTTAAATGTCTTGTAGAATTCTGCTGGAAAGCCATCTGGTTCAGGGATTTTTTTTTGTAGGTAGTTTTCTTATTATGTAGTTGATTTCCTTGATTGTTATTGGTCTATTTAGGGTCTCTATTTGTTTCAATCTAGGCAGGTTGTGTGATTACTAAAGTCCTCCATTTCCCTGAGGTTTTCAAGTTTTTTTTCCATACAAGTGTACAAAGTAGTCTCTAATGATCTTTTGTATTTCTCCAGGGTCAGATATGACTTCATCTTTTGTGTTTCTGATTGTGCTTATTTGGGTTTTTTCTCTCTTTTCTTGGTCAGTCTAGCTAGGGGACCATCGATCTTGCTTATTATTTTGAAGAACCAGCTTTTTGTTTCATTAATTTTTTGTATTACCTTTTTGTCTCCTATTTTCTGGATTTGGGCTTTTATTTTGGTGATCTGGATTCTTCTGCTGAAATTAGAGTTTTTGTGGTCTTGCTTTTCCACCTTCCTTAGGTGGCTTGTTAGGCTGTTAATTTGTGATCCTTCCATTTTCTTCATGTACATTTGTAGGGATATAAATTCCCCTCTTACTACAGCTTTCATGGCGTCCCAGAGATTTTGGTAAGATGTTTCTTCATTTTCATTTGTTTTCAGGTATCTTTTGATCTCTGTTTTGATCTCATCATTGACCCAGGAGTTGTTTAGCATCATGCTGTTTAGTGTCCATGTCTTTGTGGGTTTTTTGAGGACCTTGTTGGTGTTAATGTTTATTTTTATTCCACTGTGGTCCAAGAAGGTGCATGGTAGAATTTTGGTCCTTTTAAATTTGCTTATGCTTGATTTATGGCCAATTATGTGGTCGATCTTAGAATACGTTCCATGTGGTGATGAATAGAATGTGTATACTGTGGTCTTTGGATGGAGTGTTCTGTAGGTATCAATTAAGTCCATTTGGTCAAGAGTCACATTGAGGTTCCGGATCTCCTTGCTGATTTTTTGTCATGATGATCTGTCTAGGGTTGTGAGTGGGGTATTAAAGTCTCCAGTTATGATGGTGTTAGAGTCAATATCTTTCTTTAGTTTTCTTAGAAGTTGCTTTATGAAAGTTGGTGCACCTATATTGGGTGCATATATGTTTAGGATAGATATTTCTTGTTGATGGAGTGAAGCTTTTATCATTATGTAGTGGCCCTCTCTATCTTTTAAATTTTTCATAGCTTAAATGGTATTTTGTCTGAAATTAGGGTCGTGACTCCTCCTTTTCTTTGTGTTCCATTCGCCTGAAAATTTGTTTCCAGTCCTCTTACTTTGAGTGTGCATGCATGCCCTTTCTAGTGAGCTGGGTCTCTTGAAGGCAGTATACTTTTGCCTGGTGATATTTTATCCATTTTGCCATTCTATGTCTTTTCAGTGGTGCATTTAGATCATTCACATTCAGGCTAATTATTGAAATGTGAGAGTTTGTCCCTATCATAGAGTTCTTATAGAGTTGTTGTTCTTCCACTTGGTTTTTTGTCTTTATTTTGGTTTGGGGGTTGGTTCATGTGTATTTTATTCTTTTTCCTGTAGTCTTATGAACAACGGTGTTCTTTTTTCCTTTTCTTCTGTGTTTAGTACTTTCTTAAGTGTTTCATGTAGAGGTAGTTTGGTTGCAGTGTAAGTTCTTAGGGATTGGATATCTGGGAAAGATTTTAATTCTCTCTCGCTGATGAAGCTTATCTTGGCTGGGTTGGTTATTCTTGGTTGCAATTGTTTATCTTTAGGACTTTGAAGATAGGGCTCCAAGCTCTCCTAGCCTACAGGGTTTCTGTAGATAAATCTGCTAGTATTCTAATTGCTTTCCATGGTAGGTGATCTGGCCTTTTTCTCTTGCTGTCTTTAGGATTTTTTCTTTTATGCCTATTTAATTAGGCGAATTATTATGTGTCTAGGAGTTGGTCTTCTCATTTCTTGTTTTCCAGGGGTTCTCTGAATCTCTTGTGTTTGAATTTTTGCATCACTGATTAGATAAGGGAAGTTTTCTTGAATGATCTCATGGAAAGTTTGTTCCAGTGTCGTCTCTGTCTCTCTTTCTTCTCCAGGAAGTCCAATTATTCTTAGGTTCTCTCTCTTGAAGTAATTGCTCATCTCTTGAAGGTTTTGTTCTGTCTTTTTGAGCTTGTTTTCTGTGTTTTTAAGAGTTTGGGTTAGTTCTATATTTTGGTCTTCAAGCTCTGATATTCTTTCTTCTGATTGGGGAATTCTCCTTTCCATGCTTATTAATTTGTTATTTATTTCATTCACAGTATTCGTTATTACTGTTATCTCAGATATCAGCTCCTTCCTAGTTTCTTCTTGTCTCTCCTCAATTCTTTTTAATCTCTCCATTATTGTCTTGATATCTAGGTTTGTATTTTGGGACCAGTCATTCCGGGGTCTTTTCATTGTTTGCATTCCGAAGTCAGTTTTCTCAGTGTCTGCCCTCCCAGGGGTCTGTGAGAGACCCATATTCTTCTTTTGGTTTTTCTTCATTTGTGTAGATTTTTTTCTCTCTCCCCCTTTCACTCCCATTCTTTAATTCAATTTTTCAGGGAACATGGGCTTGCTTTTGTTTCACTTGTACAATCTCCTCTTCTTTCTTATGACGGTCCTCTGGCTTTGTTCTGTTTTGAGGTTAGAGTGTGGGCTGTGGGCTGTACTGTTTGCAGGTTTGAGGTTTAATTGAGGGGAAAATGTGATTCAGAATCTATATGCTGATTCCAGCATCAACCAACACGTGTATGGACACACTGGAATATATTTCTCACTGCCTTACAATCTGTCTGTGCAGAGGTATATAGGTTTGGTCCCCGGATCCAAAGGAGTTGCAAAAGAGGAAAATAATGGAGGAAGGGGGGAGTCAATAGGAAGTTAGAAAGAAAGGAGAGTGAGAGGGAAAACAGACATACATACCAACTAACAGGTGAAAAAGAGACACAAGGCCAGAGAGAAGTGTAAAAAAACACGTGAGCAAAATTCCCTAAAGGATACTGGTAGCTACACAGAGACAGACCAATAAAATAATGAAACAGTTTAAGTCAGAAAGCAAACAAAAGTGAGCAAAACAAACAGTCAAAATGATAAAATCAAAAGTCAAAATAAGAGATCAGACTAGCTCTGGAGTCTTTCCTGAGTGTCTAAATTCTGTTTAGCTCTGATCTACAGCCTCTCCCCTTTGTTTTTCTTGCAGGCAGCTAGATTTACTGGCAGTTTGGGTTTTTTGGTTTTTTTTAGCCTGCTGCCTGGGAGGTCTGTGATGTTACCTTTGTCTGATTAACAAGGGGAGGTTCTTTGTCTCCTGTTTTGCGATGTTACCTTAGGAACCGAGGTGGGAGGTGCTGATAGGTGGGCAGGTTAATGCAAATCTCTGCCTGGAGAATGGCTGAGGTGGCAGCTTAACCATTGCAGATCTTTTCTCTCCGCTCGTCTGGATCCCTGTGTTATCCACTTTGATGGAGTGTGCTGGAGTGGGAGTCACCAGGGATCACCTGCATAGCTGGGTGCTGGGTCTGGGGTGCCACCAGTGGGCTGGGATGTAGGAGGGGCTTGGGAGTTCCCTCCTCTGGAGCTGAGAGCCTCCAATTAGCACCTCTTTAAGATATGCTGTTCCCTTACACAAGCATGGGATTGCGCGCTGAGTGCCTCAGCCAGGGTAGGCCCAGAGCTCCAGAGCTCCAAAGCTCCAAAGGGCACGTGGTGGGTGGCGAGAGTAGCCCTGAGTCCCTCACAGGGTACTTCAGCCAGAAATGGAACTGGTATCTCTGAGGGGCAGGCACCCAGAGCCTCCCTGGGTGACCGGCAGCTTATTGCTGGGTGCTGGATGAGATGATGTAGCCAGGGAGGGAGCCAAGACCTGGGACTCTTGTGCAGGCAGGAGTCACATATAGTGGAGCAGCAGCAGCCAGGGGCTGCAATATCTCACCCTGCGTGGGACCAAAGTTCCCCGGGCCTCGGACCAGTTCAGCTGGTGGTGGGCAGGGGAGTGGGGGAAGAAAAGTAAGAGTCTTTTTGCGAATTCATGTTCGGAGAATCTCACAAATCCACCTATGCCGTCGCCATCTTACTGGAACTCCAAGGTAATTTCTAATTTCCACTGTGATTTCTCCTTTCACCCATGGGATTTCTAAGACTACATTGTTTGATTTTTACATATTCATGGATTGTCCAGTTTTTCTCTTGCTGTTTATTTCTGGTTGCATTCCATTGTGTTTGGAAGGTATATATTGTATAGTTTCAGTGTTCCTAAGCTTGTTTACACCTAGGAAGTTTTGTGCCCAATAATTGATCTATCAAAGAGAATGATCCATATGCTCTTGAGGAAAATGTAGATCCTGCTGCTGCTAGGTTGAATGTTATGCATGTATTTTAAGTTCAGTTCGTTCATAGTGTTATTCACGTTCTTGTTTTCACATTGAACTTTTGTCTGGTTGTTCTATCCATTATTGAAGGTGAGATATTGAAGTCAACAGTACTTACTGTGGTGTTGTCTATTTCTCATTTCAATGCTGTTGATGTTTGCTTCATATTTTTGGTAGCTTTAATGGTAGGTGCATATATATTTATAATTGTTATGTTTTCCTTTTGAATTGGTCCATTTATCATTTTACAGTGCTATTCTTTGTCCCTTATGACAGTTTTTTACTTACAGTCTATTTTGGCTTATATAAGTATGGCCACTTCTGCTTTTTTTGGGTCCCATTTGCATGTAATATTTTTTCCCATCTACTCACTTTCTTCCAATGTTTGTCTTTAAGTCTTGTGAGTCTCTAGTACACAGCATACAGTTAGTTCTTGTCACATTTTGTTCATTTAGCCAATTCATGTATTATAATTGGGAGTTTAATTTAGTTGCATTTGACGTAATTGCAGTCACTTAACAGGGATGCATTTTAAAAAATGCGTTAGTAGGTTATTTTGTCATTTGCAAACATCACAGAGTGCACCTACATAAACCCAGATGACATAGTCTACTACACACTGAGGCTATATAGTATAACCTATTGCACCAAAGCTACAAACTTGTAAATCATGTTACTGTACTGAATAGGCAATTGTAACACAGTGGTGAATATTTGTATATCTGAACATTAAAAATATACAGTAAAAATACAGTATAAAAGATAGAACTCTCTTTAGAGCATCTAATGTGAATGGAATTTGTAAGCCTTGATATTGCTTTGGGTAATTAGTGGGTGTTGGGTGAATGTGAATGCCTAGTAGATTACTGTACACTTCTGTAGACTTTATAAACTCTGCACACTTGAGCCACACACAATTTATTTGAAAATCAAATTTTATTATTATGGTTATGACATCACTAGTTGATAGAAATTTTTTGACTCCATTATAATAATCATATAAGCAGTCCATTATTGAAAAAAATGTCATTATGTGGCCCATGACTGTAGTTATTGGGAATGATTTATTGTCATTTGTTAATTATTTTCTGTAAGTTCTCTATTTTGTCCCTTTTAAAATCTTTCTGCCTTTTTTTCTGTTTTCTAGATGTTTTGTGATGATACACTTTGATTCTTTTTTCACTATCTGTAGGATATCTTTTGTGGATATTTTTATTAAGGTAATCATGGAATTTGCATAAAATATCTCAAATTTATAACAATGTATTTATTTACTTGATTATTCTTTTGAATACTTTTGAATACTTTTGAATACTTTTGAAGTACTTTATATTTTAATTAGTAAAAAACGTACACAATTATGTACATATATTATGTATATAATTATGGTTTACAATGTGATTTTTTGATATATGTATGCATCATGACATGATTAAATTACAATATCTATCCCTCATATAAAATATCTATCACATATTATATATTGCATATTACAATATATATGACCTCACATACTCATCATTTCACGTAGTGAGAACATTTTAAAATATTTTATTTTATTATAGGTATATAGAGTACAAATCAGGATTAGCTACACAGCAGGTTTTGTGCTTTGGACCTCCAACTGGTCCTCACTTCCCCTGGTTTAAAACCAGGTACACTTTGTGTTGTTTTGTGTGCCCCCCATGCCCTCTCAGTGTCCAGCGACTCCTAATCCCCTCCTTGTGCTAATGTGATTGATGTTCAGGTCTCACTTATGACTGAGAGCATTTTGTATTCAGTTCTGTGTTTCTCTGAAAGATCACTAAATATGATGATTTCCAACTCCATCCAATTGCTGTGTATTACATGATTTGTTTCTTTTTTATGGCAGTGTAATACACTATCGTGTGTATATATCACATTTTCTTTATCCAGTCTACTTTTGATGGGCAGTTATTGGTTCCATATTTGTGCTATTGTGAATAGTGCAACTATAAATGTGTGTGTGGGTTTTGTTTTGGTAGAATGATTTATGTTCCTCCAGGTATATTCCCAGGATATGTATTGCTGGATCATATGGAAGGTCAATTTTTAGGTTTTTTTTTAATCACCACATTGCTTTCCATAGAGTTGAAGTATCCTGCACGCTCACAAAAAGTGTAGAAGCATTCCCTTTTCTCCGTACCCTCATCAGCATCTATTACTTTTTGAATTCTTGATGAGGGCCATCCTTACTAAAGTTAGATGGTATCTCATTGTGGTCTTGATTTGCATTTCTCTGTTGAATAGTGAGACTGAGCATTTTTAAATGTATCTGTTGGCTGCTTGTGTGTCTTCTTTTGAAAAGTATCTATTCATGTCCTTTGCCCACTTTTTAGTAAGAATTTTTTCCCTTTCCTTTCAGCTTGTTTGAGTTTCTTGTACATGCTGGATTTTAGGCCTTTGTCAGATACATAATTAGCAATTTTTTACTATTCTGTGGGTTGTCTCCCCAGTCTCTTGATAGTCTCTTTTGCTGTGCAAAGCTTTTCAATTTGATGAGGTCCCACTTAACTATCTTAGCTTTTATGGCATTGTTTTTGGGCATTTGATCAATAATTAATTGCCTATTCCAATGTACATATGAGTGCTTCCTACATTTTCTTCTGGGATTCTTATAGTTTGAGGATTCATATTTAGACCTTTGATCCATGTAGAGTTGATTTTTGTATGTGGCAATTAGTAGGGATTCTGTTTCATTCTTTTGCATGCGGTCAGTCAGGTTTCCCAGCACCATTTGCCAAATATGGTCTCCTTTCTCCAGTGGATGTTATTGGTGACTTTGTCAAAGATGAGTTAGCTGAGAGATCAAGATTTTGCTTCTGGAATCTCTGTCTTTTTCCATTGATCTATATGTCCATTTTTGTACCACTACCAGGCGGTTTTGGTTACTTGTAGCAAAGTTTAAAGCCTGGAAGTGTCATAACTCCTGCTTTGTTCCTTTTGCTGAGAATTATTTTGGCTATTCATCCTCTTTTCTGTTTCCATATGAATTTCTGTATTGTTTTTTCCAGATCTGAAAATTATGTTGTTGGTAATTTGATGGGTATTGCAATAAATCTGTAAATTGTCTTTGCTAAGATAAACATCTTGATAATATTGATTCTTCTAATTCATGGACATGGAATGTTTTCCCATTTGTCTGTTTCATCCTTGATTTCTTAGGTCAGTGTTTTGTAGCTCTTATTGTAAAGCTTTTTCAGTTCTGTGACTAGATGTTTGCCTAGGGCTTTTTTTTCTTCTTCAGCTATTGTAATTGGGAGTATGCTTTTAATTTGGTGCTTTGCTTGTTGCTTGTGTATAGAAATGCAACTGTCTTTTGCACAGTGATTTTGTACCCCAAGACTTTACCAAAGTGGATTATCAGCATGAGAAGGCTTTTGACAGTTCCTCTAGTGTTTTCAAGATACAGGATCATATTGTCCACAAAAAGGGATAGCTTGACTTTCTATTTTCTTATTTGGATGCCCCTGATTTCCTTCTCTTGCTTAATTGCTCTGGCCAAGACTTCTGATACTATCTTGAACAGCAGGGGTGAGAGTGGCAATCCTTGTCTAGTTTCTGTTTTCAGGGGAAATGCTTCCAATTTCTGTTTTGCCTATTGAGCAAAATATTATCTGTAGGCTTATGAAAGATACCTCTTTGTGTTTGGAGGAATGTTCCTTCTATGCCTATGTACTCCAGGACTTTTACCAAGAAGTGATGCTGGAATTTTAAGAACAGTTTTTCTGCATCTATTGATATAATGATATGGTTCTTGGTTTTATATCTGTTGATGTGCTGAATTATGATTATGGTCTTGTAAATGTTGAACCAGTCCTGCATCCCAGGAATGAACCCTGCTTGGTCATGGTGCATGATCTTTGAGGTCTGTTGTTGGATACAATGTGCGAGAATCTTGTTTAGAATTTTTGCATCTATGTTCCTTAGGCAGACTGGTCTGCCATTCTATTTTGTTGTTTGGTTTTTGCCAGCTTTGGGTATCAGTATGATATTGCTTTGATAATATGATTTGGGGAGCATTCCTTTCTTGATTGCCTGGAAAACTTTCAGTATCATTGGTATCAGCTCCTCCTTGTATGTTTTGTAGAATTCAACTAAGAAGATATCAATCTGGGGCTTTTTTGGGGTAGGTACATTTCTTATTACTGAGTTGGTTTTCTGGAATGTTATTGGTCTGTTTAGAGATTCTATTTCTTCCTGTTTCAAACTTGGAAGTTGTATGATGTTAGAAAGTGCTCCATTTACTTCCTTTAAGTTTTCTAGTTTTTTGTTTTTTTTTAATTAATCAGTATTTTTGATTATGGTTTTGTGGGGTACAGTTAAGGGTTAGGTGTACAATTACGTTTCATTCAGGCACCCTGTTGATAAGAGGTGTTTTCCCATCCCCCGACAGATATTTGCTACTGTTAATCCCATCCCCCCTCCCCCCCCATAGTTTCCCAGTACCATCCGTCATTTTCTCATAGTATTGCATTGGATGTTCAAGGTCCATTATATGAGTGAGAACATGTGATATTCGGATTTTTGTTTTTGTGAGAGGTCACTCAGTATTATAGACTCTAGTTCCATCCAGGTTGCAGCGAAATTCATGATTTTGTTCTTTTTTATGGCTGCGTAGTATTCCATCGTGTATATGTACCACATTTTTTTAATCCAGTCCTCTTTTGATGGGCAGCATGGTTGTTTCCAGGTTCTTGCTATTGTGAACAATGCTGCGATAAACATACGTGTGCAGGTATCTTTTTTATAGAGTGATTTGTGTTCTTCAGGGTATATTCCCAGTAGGGGGATTGCAGGGTCATATGGAAGGTCAATTTTTAGAGCTTTTAGGAATCGCCACACTGCTTTCCACAGAGGTTGCACTAGTTTACACTCCCACCAACAGTGTAGAAGTGTTCCCTTTTCACCACACCCTCTCCAGCAGCTGTTATTTTTTGAGTTGTTGATAATTGCCATTCTGACTGGAGTTAGGTGGTATCTCAGTGTGGTTTTGATTTGCATCTCCCTGATGATTAGTGAGGTTGAGCATTTCTTCATGTGTTTGTTGGCTGCTCGAATGTCTTCTTTTGTGAAGTGTCTGTTCATGTCTTTTGCCCATTTTATAATGGGGTTGTTTGTTTTCTTCTTTTCAGTACGCTTCAGTTCCTTGTAGATCCAGGATGTTAAGCCTTTGTCAGACCTAGAGTTGGCAAATACTTTTTCCCAGTCTGTAGGCTGTCTCCCTGCTCTCTTGATCGTTCTTTGGCTTTGCAGAAGCTTGTCAGTTTAATA
>NW_007247743.1:229769-231726 GCF_000164805.1 Carlito syrichta | reverse complement strand
CATGTGGTCAGCCAGTTTTCCCAGCACCATTTACTGAATAGGTTCTCCTCTCCCCATTGGTAGGTGGTGGGGGCTTTGTCGAAGATGAGTTGGTTGAGGAATTGAGGTTTTGTTTCTGGAATCTCAATTCTGTTCCATTGATCTATATGCCTATTCCTGTACCAACACCAAGCTGTTTTGACGATTGTAGCTTTATAGTAAAGTTTGAAGTCTGGTATTTTGATACCACCTGCTTTCTTTTTTTTTTGCTGAGGATTGTTCTGGCTATTCTTGGACATTTGTGTTTCCATATGAATTCCTGTGTTGTGTTTTCTAGGTCTGAGAAGAATGTTGTTGGTAATTTAATGGGTATTGCATTGAATTTGTAGATTGCCTTAGGTAAGGTGGACATCTTCATAATGTTGATACTTCCGATCAATGAGCATGGGATATTTTTCCACTGTTTGTGTCAGCTTTGAGTTCTTTGAGCAGTGTTTTGTAATATTCATTGTAAAGGTCTTTCACGTCTCTGGTTAGGAAGATGCCAAGGCATTTCATTTTTTTTGTGGCTATTATGAATGGAATTGTGTTTTTTATTTGGGTTTCTGTTTGTTTATTATTGGTGTAGAGAAATGTGATTGTCTTTTGTACATTTATTTTGTATCCTGAGACTTTGCCAAAGCCCTTTATCAATGTAAGGAGGCCTTTGACAGAGTCTCTTGGGTTTTCAAGGTACACAATCATATCATCTGCATAGAGAGATCACTTGACTTCCTCTTTTCCTATTTGAATACCTCTGATTGCCTCCTCTTCTCTGATTGCTCTAGCCAGGACTTCCAATACTATGTTGAACAGGAGGGGTGAGAGTGGGCATCCTTGTCTAGTTCCAGTTTTCAGGGTAATTGGTTCGAATTTTTGTCCATTTAGGAGTATGCTGGCTGTGGGTTTCTCATAGATGGCTTTTACTATTTTGAGGTATGTTCCCCATATGCCTAGATGTTCAAGTGTTTTTATCAAGAAGGGGTGCTCGATTTTATCCAAAGTTTTTTCTGCATCTAGTGATATGATCATGTGGTTTTCGTTTTGACATCTGTTGATGTATTTAATTACATTTATGGTTTTACGAATATTGAACCAGCCTTGCATGCCAGGAATGGAGCCTACTTGGTCATGATGGATGATTTTTGAGATGTATTGCTGAATCCGGTTTGCTAGGATCTTGTTGAGAATTTTAGCATCTATGTTCATCAAAGATATTGGCCTGTAGTTCTCTTTCTTTGTTGGATCTTTACCTGGCTTGGGTATCAATGTGATGTTGGCTTCGTAAAATGATTTGGGGAGAGTTCCATCTTTTTCAATCGCCTGGAATACCTTCAGTAGGATTGGTATCAGCTCCTCCTTGAATGTCTTGTAGAATTCTGCTGGAAAGCCATCAGGACCAGGGCTTTTTTTTGTAGGAAGTTTTCTTATTACGTAGTCAATTTCCTTGATTGTTATTGGTCTATTTAGGGTCTCAATTTCTTCTTGTTCTAATCTAGGTAGGTTGTGTGATGTCAGAAAGTCTTCCATTTCCTTCTGGTTTTCAAGTTTGTTTCCATACAAGTGTACGTAGTAGTCTCTAATGATCTTTTGTATTTCTTCAGGGTAAGATGTTACTTCATCTTTTGTGTTTCTGATTATGCTTATTTGGTTTTTTTCTCGTTTTTTCTTGGTCATTCTAGCTAGGGGACGATCAATCTTGTTTACCCTTTCGAAGGACCAGCTTTTTGTTTCATTGATGTTTTGTATTATCTTTTTGTCTTCTATGTCCTGGATTTGGGCTTTTATTTTGGTGATCTGGATTCTTCTGTTGAAATTAGGGTTTTTGTGGTCTTGCTTTTCCAGCTTCTTTAGGTGACTTGTTAAGTTGTGAATTTCTGTTCCTTCCATTTTCTTCATGTGTGTTTGTAGGGATATAAATTCCCCTCTTACTACAGCT
>NW_007247743.1:222319-229713 GCF_000164805.1 Carlito syrichta | reverse complement strand
TTGGTAGAATTTCGGTCCTTTTAAATTTGCTTATGCTGATTTATGGCCGAGTATGTGGTCGATCTTAGAATATGTTCCATGTGGTGATGAGTAGAATGTGTATTCTGTGGTCTTTGGATGGAGTGTTCTGTAGGTATCAATTAAGTCCATTTGGTCCAAAGTTACATTGAGGGTTCCGGATCTCCTTGCTGATTTTTTGTCCTGATGATCTGTCTAGGGTTGTGAGTGGGGTATTGAAGTCCCCAGTTATGATAGTGTTAGAGCCAATATCTTTCTTTAGTTTTCCAAGAAGCTGCTTTATGAAAGTTGGCGCACCTATGTTGGGTGCATATATATTTAGAATAGATATTTCTTGTTGATGGATTGAGCCTTTTATCATTATGTAGTGGCCTTCTGTATCTTTCTTGATTTTTAATAGTTTGAAGGGTATTTTGTCTGAAATTAAGATGGCTACTCCTCCTTTCTTTTGTATTCCGTTCGCCTGAAAGTTTGTTCCCATCCTCTTACTTTGAGTCTGTGGGTGTCCTTTCTAGTGAGGTGAGTCTCTTGAAGGCAATAGATTGTTGCCTGATGATATTTTATCCATTTTGCCCATTTTATGTCTTTTCAGTGGTGCATTTAGTCCGTTCACATTTAGGCTAATAATTGAAATGCAAGAGTTGATCCCTGTCATAAGGTTCTTACAGAGTTGTTCCTGTTTATTTGTTGTCTTTCTTTGGGTTTTGGAGTTGGTTCTTTTGTGTTTTTAATCTTTTTCCTGTACTCTTGTGAAGAATGCTGTTGTTCTTTTTTCTTTTTCTTCTGTGTTCAGTACTTTCTTAAGTGTTTCTTGTAGAGGTGGTCTGGTGGTAGCGTAGGTTCTTAGGGATTGGATGTCTGGCAATGATTTCATTTCTCCCTCACTAATGAAGCTTAGTTTAGCTGGGTAGGTTATTCTTGGTTGAAATTGTTTCTCTTTTAGGACTCTGAAGATAGGGCTCCAGGTTCTTCTGGCCTGAAGGGTTTCTGTGGATAAATCTGCTGGTATTCTAATTGGTTTTCCCTGTTTTGTAGTCTGGCCTTTTTTTCTTGATGCCTTTAGGATGTTTCCTTTCATAGCTACTTTGTTTAGGCGAATTATTATGTGTCTGGGAGTTGGTCTTCTCATTTGTTGTCTTGCAGGGGTTCTCTGAATCTCTTGTGTTTGAATTTTTTCATCCTTAATGAGATGAGGGAAGTTTTCTTGAATGATTTCATGAAATGTTTGTTCCAGTGTGGCTTCTGTTTCTCTTTCTGCCTCAGGAAGCCCAATTATTCTTAGGTTTGGTCTCTTGAAGTGATCATTCATCTCTTGCAGGTTTTGTTCTGTCTTTTTGAGCTTCTTTTCTATGCTTTTGACAGTTTGGGTTAGTTCTGTGTTTTGGTCTTCGAGCTCTGAGAATCTTTCTTCGGCTTGGCTGATTCTGCTTTCCATGCTTATTAGTCTGTTGTTCATTTCCATCACAGTATTCTTTACTGCTGTCATTTCTGACAACAGCTCCTTTCTGTTTTCTTCTTTTCTCTCCTCAATTTTTAAAATTCTCTCCATTAATGTGTTGATGTCTGGGTTTGTTGCATGTAACCAGTCATTCTGGGAACTCTTCATTGTCTGTGTTCCAGAATGTGTTTCTCAATGTCTGATTTCCCAGGGGTCTGTGTGAGACCTATATTCTTCTTTTGGTTTTTCTTCATTTGTGCGGTTTTTCCCCCTCTCTACTTTTTCCTTCCCTCCGCGTCACCATCTTCTTTAATTCTGTTATTGAGGGGTAAAGGGATTGGTTTTACTTCTGTTTGTTCAATCTCCTATTCTTTATGTATGTCCTCTTACTTTGTTCAATTCTGAAGTTGCACTGTAGGTTGGAGGTGGTCCTTTTTGCAGTTTTGAGATG
Organism: Carlito syrichta; assembly: GCF_000164805.1. Taxonomy (NCBI): domain Eukaryota; kingdom Metazoa; phylum Chordata; class Mammalia; order Primates; family Tarsiidae; genus Carlito; species Carlito syrichta. Next base: position 227,806 of record NW_007247743.1, on the reverse strand, counting down.
TATTTAAGGGGAGAGCTGTGATTCAAAATCTGTCTGCATGTCCTGGTATTTGCTGACAGGTGTGTGGTTAATGTGGAACCCACTTCCCACTGCCCGGGAATCTGTCCGTGAGTGGGCCTGTAGGTTTACTCCCTTGAATCACCAGCAGGTGGTGCTATCTCATCTGCTCGCCCCAGAGGGTGTGGGGCCGGACAGGAACAAGATGGCTGCCTGCCTCCGAGCAGGCAACAGGAGCCCCACGCCGGGCGGGCAGAACAATCTCGGATGCAGGATAGGTGGCAGCGATCCCAGCAGATCTTCCCTGAAGCGGTTTGTTGTGAATCTCCTCGGTCTGGGTGGTGTGATGTGCTACCCCTCCCAGAGGCCGCGGCGGTGGTGGCTATGGTGACGGCAGCGGCAGCGGCGGTGGGGGGAGGGGCTGCAGTGGCGGCGGCGGCGGCGGGAGTGTTTGCAATGCAGTCAAAACTGTCCAGTCGTTGTGATGGCAATGGCCGAGCTCTGTCTGTAGAGCAGGCTGCAATGCTGGGGTTCCATCCCCCCGGGGCGAGTGTCAGAGACCCACTGCAGATCTCTCTTGCAGAGGGGTTCAGACGCCGGGTTGCCCCGTCGCCATCTTGCTGCATCTCCAAGTTTTCTAGTTTATTTGCACATAGGCTTTATAGTAATCTTTGTTAATCTTTTTAATTTCTTCTGGGTCAGTTGTGACTTTTCCTTTTGCGTTTCTAATTGTATTTATCTGGGCTTTCTCTATCTCTCTCTCTCTCTTTCATCAATCTGATGAGAGGACTGTCAATCTTATTTATCCTTTCAAAGAACCAGCCTTTGATATTATTGATTCTAAGATATTTTTCTCTCGTATGTCCTATATCTCTGATTTTATTTTGGTGATCTGAATTTTTTCCTGAGGTTAGGATTTATGTGATCATTCCTTTCCTGCACCTTTAGGTTTGATGTTAGGCTGTATACTTGTGATCTTTCTGTTTTCTTGATTTGTGCAATCAGTGCAATGAATTTTTCTCTTAACACTGCTTTCATGGTATCCCAGATATTCTGATAATATGCCTCTTTTTAATTATTTTTTCCTAGAATCTTTGTATTTATTTCTTGATTTCAAGATTGATCCAGAAGTTGTTTAATAGCATGTTGTCATGAGTTCATGTCTTTGTGTACTTTGTAGGGATTTTGTTGGTGGTGATATATATTTTTTCTCACTGAGATCTGACAAGGTGCATGGTGTCATTTTGGTCTTTTGAAATTTTCTTATGCTTGAGTATTGCCTGAGAATGTGATTAATCTTGGAGTATGTTCCATGTGGTGATTAGTAGAAAGTATACTCTGTAGTTGTTGGTTGAAGTGTTCTGTAGATGTCTCTTAAGTCCTTTTGAATAAATATTTAGTTGAGGTTCCAGATCTACTTGTTTATTTATTTATTTATTTTTTGACTTGATGGTCTATCTAAAGCTGTTAGTGAGATATTTAGGTCTCCTTCTATGATTGTGTTGAGAGTCCATGTCCACTTTTAGCTTGCTTACTAGTTGTCTTATAAAACCTGATGCTCCTGTGTTTAGGATGGATTTTTTTGCTCATGGATTGAGCTTTTTATCATTATGTAGTGTCCTTTTAAATTTTTGATGACTTTTAAAGATTACTTGTGAGATATTAGAATAGTTTTACATGCTCTCTTCTGTTTTCCATTTGACTAGAAGGTTGTTTTCCAGCTTCTATTCTTCAGTCTGTGTGTGCCTTTGCAGTGAGATGAGCTTCCTGGAGGCAGCAGATTGTTGGATCATTTTATCCAGTTTGCTACTCTGTTTCTTCAGTGACATATTTAGTCCATTCATGTTCGAGTTGATTATTGATATGTGAGAGTTTGTCTCTGTCATAGTACTCCTATGTGGTTGCTTTATTTCTTTTTAACTTTTGCTCTAATATATGTGTATATTTTCATTTCTGTGGATGCTCTATGTGCTCTGTTACCTCTGTTCTTGACTGTACTTTTGTGGTGTGTTTGGCCATTCTTTTGTGTATGTGTGCTCAACACCTACTTAGGTGTCTTCTGAAGGGCTTGTCTGGAGACAATTCTGAGGGGATTGGATGTCTGGGAAGGATTTTAATTATCTATCACTGCTAAAGCTTATCTTGACTGGGTAGGGAATTCTTTTTTGGATTTGCTTATCTTTAAGAACATTAAACATTGGACTCCAATCTCTTCTGGTTTGTAGTGTTTCTGCAGATAAGTCTGGAGTGAGTCTGATGAGTTTTCCCTGGTAGGTAGTCTAGCCTTTCTCTTTTGCTGCTTTTTGGATTTTGTCTTTCATGCCTACCTATTGGAGGCAAATGCTATGTGTCATGTTGATGGTCTTTTCATGTAATATCTTTCAGGAGTTCTATGAATCTCTTGCACTTGGGCGTTCATCTCTAGCAAGATGAAATTCTCTTGAATGACTGTGTGGAACATTTTGTTCCACAGTGTTTTCATTTTTTATTTCTGTTTTGGTGATACCAGTTAGGTGTAGGCTTGGTGTTTGAACAAGTTACACAACTCTTAGATGCTTTCTTCCTTCTTTTTGAGATTTTTTTCTATGTTTTTAACAGTCTGTGTTAATCCCATATTTTCAGCTTCAGGGTCTGAGATTCTGTTCTCTGCTTGGTTGAGCCTGTTTCCAATACTTGGTACTTTTTTTTATTGATTTTGATGTTGGAGTTCTTTACTTCTATTATTTCAGAGTAAGCTTTTTTGAAGTTAGCCAATTCTGTTTTTACATCCTGTATGATTTCTTTGAGCTTTGCTTCATGTTTCTCCTGGTTTCTGTCAATTTTCTCCATCCATTCTCTGATTTCAGTGAGTGTCATCTGGGCCAAGTCCTTTGGAGAGGTTTCCATTGCTTGTGCACTGGTGGCTGCTTTTTCGTGCACTGTCTCTTTAAGATTTTGAGAGGTGCTTGTTTTGCCTTCTCTCTGCCTTTGAGCAGTCTCTTTCTGAGTGAGAGAGGCAGGAGCTCCACCCGGTGGCAAGAACTCAATACTGCAGTTTTTTTCTTTCCTTTGCTAAACTGGTCAGACTAGATTCTCTGCCCCCTGCTGCCTGTGATTGAAGGCCTGCAGCAGAGAGGAGGGATGGGTGAATCAACAATCAATGTGGCCCACAATTGCTAACCCTCCTCCCTCTCCCAGCATGATTCCAGCTCCAATACATGCCTAGCCTGCAGTGGGAAGATGGGGCGCCCAGATTTCCAAACCTGCCCTTATTCTCTATGTGTTCAAGGATGGCTTTCTGATGGTTGCAGGGACTCTTACTTTTTGAAACATGTTCTGGGTGCCTTCCTCCTTTAATTGGCAGCTGGATTCTCACTCTGTGACTTGCCCTGCCAGAGTCCCTGGTGCAGTAGTCAGATTCTCCCTGCTAATGGGCCATCTCTGTGCAGAACATGCTCCTGCTCCACCTGGGCTCTGGTGCCCACCACTGCATCCCACCCAGGCCTTCTCCCACGTGAAACTGATACTTTGCACACTGCAGGGAGGGAGGAATGAACTGATTCAGAGTGTCTTACAGTTATCCTTCTCCTCTGTTCAGATTATCCTTCTCTGTGTATGACTTATGAAGGATGACTGGTGCAGGGCAGGTGTGGGGAAGCCCTGGAATTCCATGCCTGCCATGAATTTCTGGAGTCTGTGCACTAAGAGAGAACTTTGCTAGGTTCACAATTACTGACCTGTCCAAAAGTGCTCTGTAACTCTGTCTAGTACCTGCAGAATCCCTACTGTCTGTCTTGCTAGGTGATAGCTGCTCTTATCTGCTGCTTCCCAGTGGCCATCTTGCCTCCTCCCACCATAAAGAAACATTTGAAATCTACTCTCAGCAATTTTTAATTATACAAAAGTCTATAATTAACTATAGTCATCAAGCTGTACAGAATATTTTCAAAACTTACTCTTTCTTTCTAACTGAAACTTTGTATGCTTTGACCAATATCATCCAATTTTTCTACTCTTTTCAATCTCTGGTAACTATCATTCACTTCTTGTTTCTATGAATTTGACTTTTTAAAGATTACACATGTTTGAAATCATGCAGTATTTATCTTTCTGTGCCTATCTTATCTCACTTAACAGAATGTCCTCTAGCTTATGCATGCTGTTAACAATAATAGGATTTTGTTCTTTTTAAAGACTGAGTTTGTTATTATGTATATAGGCCACATTCCTTTATCCATTCATTTGTAAATGAATATATTGATTCCATATCTTGGGCAATGTAAATAATGCTACAATGAACATGGGAGTGTAAATATCTCTTTGGCATACTAATTTATTTCCTTTAGTTATATACTAGGTAGTGAGATTCCTGGATCATGATAGTTCTATTTTTTAATTTTTTAGGAACCTCCATATGGTTTTCCATGGTGACTGCACCAGTTAACATCATTATCAAGAGTGTGTCAGGGTTCCCTTTTCCTCCTATCCTCACAAATATTTACTTTTCTTATAATAGCAATTCTTACAGTTTTGAAGTGATACTTCATTGTGGTTTTGATTTTTGCATATCTCTTATTATTAGTGATGTTGAACACCTTTTCATATGTTTCTTGACTATTTGAATGTCTTATTTTTAAAAATGTCTATTAAGTCTGTAGCCATACCACCCTGAAAGTGCTTGATCTCATCTGAAATATGTCTATTTAGGTTCTCTGCACCTTTTTTAAAAAAAAAATTTAAGTTATGGGATACAATTCAGGGTTAGGTATACAAATATTCATTGTGCAGGTACCCTTCATGATGAGGTGTGCCCCCCTTTCCCAGGCAGATTTCAACTACTGTTAATCCCACCTCCCCACCCCCCATCCACCCACAGTTTCCTGCTACTGTCAATCCTTTTCTTATAATATTACGGTAGTTGTTCAAGTTCCACTTAAGAGTGAGAACATTTGATACTCAGATCTTTGTTTCTGTGAACGATCACTCAGTATTATAAACTCTAAATCCATCCAGGTTGCTGAAAAGTTCAAGATTTTGTTCTTCTTTATGACTGTGTAATATTCCATTGTGCATATGTACCACATTTTAAAAATTCAGTCCTCTTTTGATGGGCAGCACGGTTGGTTCCATGTTCTTTCTATTGTGAACAATGGTGTGATAAACATACATGTGGAGGTATCTTTTTTATAGAGTTATTTGAGTTCTTTCGGGTATATTACCATTAGGGGGATTGCAGGGTCATATGAAAGATCGATTTTTAGAACTTTTAGGAATCGCCACACTGATTTCCACAGAGGCTGTACTAGTTTACACTCCCACCAACTCTGTAGAAGTGTTCCCTTTTCACCAAATCCTCGCCAGCATCTGTTATTTTTTGAGTTATTGATGATGGCCATTCTCACTGGAGTTAGGTGATATCTCAGTGTAGTTTTACTTTGCATCTCCTTGATGACTAGTGAGGCTGAACATTTTTTCATGTATCTGTTGGCTGTTCATATGTCTTCTTTTGAG